>NC_084592.1:41395414-41551321 GCF_033807715.1 Cololabis saira | reverse complement strand
AAACACATGTTAATGCTCAATAGTACACATATATGGTTCTTTAATATATTTGTATTATACTAAAATGCATTCATTTTCAATGGCTTTTGTCCTTAATGGCTTTTTTCCCCCTTACATTACTTTTACTTTTATACTTTAAGTAGTTTTGAAACCAGTACTTTTATACTTTTACTTGAGTAAAAAACTTGAGTTGATACTTCAACTTCTACAGGAGTATTTTTTAACTCTAGTATCTATACGTATCTATACTTCTACCTGAGTAATGAATGTGAATACTTTTGACACCTCTGTTCCACACAGAGAGAGGGTGGCTCGGGTGGTCATGTGACCTCCTTGAAGAGGCCATTATTTACTATCGTGTGCTTGTCTCCTCTCAGGGTGAATCGTGATGATAATTTAACTGCTTGTTTCCTCTGACTTTACCTCGTCAGTATCTCAGTCAGAAGCACTTTTACTGCAGCGGAGTGCAGGGACCTTGTTCTTCTGGATATTTATCATGTTTATTAAAAGGGTTTCTCTGCTTCTGCAGTAAAGGGTTCAGATGTCCTTGTAGCACCCTATAATGTAATAATTTCCTGAAAATGTAATAACGCCTGAAAATGTAATAAAATTTGCACTTAACTCAATCAAAAATGTAATAAAATCCAATAATGTAATAACTTCACCAATAATGTAATAAAATATCCTGACTGATATTGTAATAACATTTTTTACCAATAATGTAATACCTTATTACATTATTGGGAATTTATTACATTTTCAGGTGGGTCTTTTTTTTTTTTTTCAAAACTGATAATGTAATACTTAACAAATAATTTAATATATATGTTCATTTTAGTGCAGAGTTCTACATTTTGTGTTTTAAGTATCTATGAATGTTATATACACTGGATTTGGAAACACCAGAATGACTATTGGTTAAAGTTGCAGATTTTGAGTACCATGTAATAAATTCCCAATAACGTAATAAGGTGTTACATTATCGGTAAAAATGTTATTACAATATCAGTCAGGATATTTTATTACATTATTGGTGAAGTTATTACATTATTTGCTTTTATAACATTTTCGATTGAGTTAAGTGCAAATTTTATTACATTTTCAGGCGTTATAACATTTTCAGGAAATTATTACATTATAGGGTGCTACAGTCCTCCCTGTTTTGTGGAGGAAGAGAAAAGAAACATAGCTCCAGCCACGTATGGAGGCTGAACTTGATGCCCCGTTTGCCCCCACGAACCCGCCAGGGCCCGAGCCAGACACAACACTGCAGCCCAGTAAACCTCCCTCTGGGGGACGTCAAGCGTTTCTGTCTTCCTACAACAACAACACAGTTTCCCAGACCCGACCAAACAGGACTCATCATCCTCCGACGCTGCACCGTTTCCCAGAATCCCTCTCTCTGCAGCCGTCACTTCCATCCGACCGTCTCCTGCGATCAGCGCGACCAGACTGTCCCCTCCGAGTGTCAGGGCCAGACTTGGGCCCCGTTTAAACGTAGCAAATGGTGGCGTTTTCATGTGTTTTGCTTGACAAGTGACAAATGACAAGAGAAAAAAGAGGAAAAAAGGCCCAGGAAAAGACAACCCCACCACGGTTTGACACTGAGCCCGATTACTGCTCTCTCCTGCAGCTCAACTAAAGCCTCGCAGTGCCTGTTTCTCCAAGTAGGAGCCCGTCCTCATCAAGAAGACCAATGCAGCTCCATCCAGAGCAGATTCACCTCTTAAAGAGAGGATGCAGCCTCGTTCCTTCTCCGCCTACTCACTCCACCATCTTCTTCTTCTTCTTCCGAGAAGATTCAGCCAGAGCTTGCTGGGATGGATTTGTAAATGTGTGTAAAATATTTACATGCATGTTTCGACTCGCTTCACAAACCAGAACGGTCACCGCGGCAACGCCGAACACAAGTTCCTCTAAATGTGAATTCGAAGCTGTAAATAGGAATATGGATTTAAACCATTGTGTGCATGTGTGTGTGTGTGTGTGTGTGTGGCTCTGTCCTGAATGTGGATGGATTAAGGGAGATCTCTATAAATGGAATTAAAGGAGAAGAGATTCAAACATCAAAAATCATATTAGTGCTTCGGTCTGGCGAAAGAGAAACGTCTGTTCTGTAATCAGAAGCTTTAACTGACGAGCTGCAGCGTCACTGGACACAACGCCGACTAGAACGAGGCTCAAAGACAGTTCTGCAAAGGCAAACGGACTAGTAACACTCGTTTATTTCTAGTAACAACCAGAAATAATAAACAAGCCAAAATGTTTCTTTGCTACAGCTTGCATTTAAAAAAAAAATCTAATATTTGTAGGATATCTCTCCATCTCTGACATAAAAGAATAATAACAGCGACATCAGTGCTCGGGTACAATACTGACAAATATAAGTGAATAAAAACATTAATAAATAATAATAATAATAATAATAATAATAATAATAATAATAATAATAATAATAATAATAATAATAATAATAATAGTTCAGTGCTACAGCTTGCATTAAAAAAAATCTAATATTTGTAGGATATCTCTCCATCTCTGACATAAAAGAATAATCTAATGAAATATTAGGTTGTTGTGAGAAATGCTGCCAGAATAAATCACATTTATGCAAACGTCACTTAAGAAGCTGATTATATCTCAGCATAACCAAGCAGAACCAAACCCCGCTGGACTGTTTTAGAGCCACAACTCCAGCCTGGACTATAATATAATAATCATAAAGGTGTATTAAACAACCTAATTAAAAAATGTAGACAAGGCTCAAAGACAGTTCTGCAAAGGCAAACGACTAGTAACACTCGTTTATTTCTAGTGACGACCAGAAATAATAAACAAGCCGAAATGTTTCTTTGCTTTTTGAATAAAATCTAATATGAAAATGGCACGATAATAATCCAGGTTTGGTAGGCGAGTCACGTCCGAGGCGCCGTCCCGTTACTGCCCTCGACACTTCTGACAGATTGTGTTTCATTCAGGGTGGAGCTCCGGCAAGAAAACAAAAACAGACAGAGCCCAACGTTCATGATTATCCAAACCCTTATAATATTGTAGTTTGGTCTCCCTATAACTGAATGTAGTCGCTGTTACAAGCACATACAATCCCGTTTTGATTTATAAATTTATTTTTTTTTGTCTTTAGTTAGTTTCTGTTTGTTCGTTTTTCCTTAAAAAATATAAATGTAGGCAGGTTTTGTTTCTTTCAACATTACACAACTATAGGGCAACAGCTATGTTTTGACATGCTGATGTTTTTCTTTCTCCCTGACAACAATTGTAAACAATTGTACACCAGCTGTGTAATGTAAGATGTGAGGATAATAATAATAATAATAATAATAATAATAATAATAATAATAATAATAATAATAAAGAAAATTAAAGAAAAAAAAGAAAAAAAAAAAAAGGCACGATAATAATCCAGGTTTGGTAGGCGAGTCACGTCCGAGGCGCCGTCCCGTTACTGCCTCGACACTTCTGACCAGATGTGTTTCATTCAGGGTGGAGCTCCGACAAGAAAACAAAAACCAACAGATCCAAACGTTCACGATTCAGTTTATATTTCTACACATTTCTACAGTCGGGGTCGAGATTCTTGGAGCATCTTCTGACAGGCATGAAGTGTAAGAATGACAGATCACAGGTTCAACTGGCTCCAACTCTCGTCTCACAGGATTTAAGTCCCATCTACACCAACATATGTGAGCCTCATAGAGATGGGCGGTATGGACTAAAACATTTATCACGATAATTTCTGGCATTTATCTCAATAACGATGAGAAAAATACAAAAATGGCAATTTTTCTCTTTCTTTCTTTCTTTCTTTCTTTCTTTCTTTCTTTCTTTCTTTCTTTCTTTCTTTCTTTCTTTCTTTCTTTCTTTCTTCTTCTTTCTGGCTCATTTCTTTCTTTCTTTCTTTCTTTCTTTCTTTCAGGCTCATTTCTTTTCTTTCTTTCTTTCTTTCTTTCTTTCTTTCTTTCTTTCTTTCTTTCTTTCTTTCTTTCTGGCTCATTTCTTTTCTTTCTTTCTTTCTTTCTTTCTTTCTTTCTTTCTTTTCAGGCTCATTTCTTTTATTTCTTTCTTTTCTTTCTTTCTTTCAGGCTCATTTCTTTTCTTTCTTTTCTTTCTTTCAGGCTCATTTCTTTTCTTTTCTTTCTTTCTTTCTCTTTCTTTCTTTCTTTCTTTCTTTCTTTCTTCTTTCTTTCTTTCTTTCCTTTCTTTCTTTCTTTCTTTCTTTCTTTCTCTTTCTTTCTTCTCTTTCTTCTTTCTTTCTTTCTTTCTTTCTTTCTTTCAGGCTCATTTCTTTTCTTTCTTTCTTTCTTTCTTTCTTTCTTTTCTTTCTTTCTTTCTTTCTTTCTTTCTTTCTTTCAGGCTCATTTCTTTTCTTTCTTTCTTTCTTTCTTTCAGGCTCATTTCTTTTCTTTCTTTCTTTCTTTCTTTCATTACTTTCTTTCTTTCAGGCTTATTTTTATTTTCTTTCTTTCTTTCTTTCTTTCCTTTCTTTCAGGCTTATTTTTATTTTCTTTCTTTTTTCAGGCTCATTTCTTTCTTTCTTTCTTTCTTTCTTTCTTTCTTTCAGGCTCATTTCTTTTATTTCTTTCTTTCTTTCTTTCTTTCTTTCTTCTTTCTTTCTTTTCTTTCTTTTCTTTCTTTCTTTCTTTCAGGCTCATTTCTTTTCTTTCTTTCTTTCTTTCTTTCTTTCTTTCTTTCTTTCTTTCTTTCTTTCTTTCTTTCAAGCTCATTCTTTCTTTCTTTCTTTCTTTCTTTCTTTCTTTTCTTTCTTTCTTCTTTCTTTCTTTCTTTCTTTCTTTCTTTCAGGCTCATTCTTTATTTCTTTCTTTCTTTCAGGCTCATTTCTTTATTTCTTTCTTTCTTTCAGGCTCATTTCTTTTCTTTCTTTTCTTTCTTTCTTTCTTTTTCTTTCTTTCTTTCTTTCTTTCTTTCTTCTTCTTTCTTTCTTTCTTTCTTTCTTTTCTTTCTTTCTTTCTTTCTTTCTTTCTTTCTTTCTTTCTTTCTTTCTTTCTTTCTTTCTTTCTTTCTTTCTTCTTCTTTTCTTCTTTCTTTCTTTCTTCTTTCAGGCTCATTTCTTTTCTTTCTTTCTTTCTTTCTTTCTTTCTTTCAGGCTCATTTCTTTCGTTCTTTCTTTCTTTCTTTCTTTCAGGCTCATTTCTTTTCGTTCTTTCTTTCTTTCTTTCTTTCTTTCAGGCTCATTTCTTTTCGTTCTTTCTTTCTTTCTTTCTTTCAGGCTCATTTCTTTCTTCTTTCTTTCTTTCTTTCTTTCTTTCTTTCTTTTCTTTCTTTCTTTCTTTCTTTCTTTCTTTCTTCTTTCTCTTTCTTTCTTTCTTTCTTTCTTTCTTTCTTTCATTCTTTCTTTCTTTCTTTCTTTCTTTCTTTCTTTCTTTCTCTCTTTCTTTCTTTCTTTCTTTCAGGCTCATTTCTTTTCTTTCTTTCTTTCTTTCTTTCTTTCTTTCTTTCTTTCTTTCTTTCTTTCTTTCTTTCTTCAGGCTCATTCTTTCTTCTTTCTTTCTTTCTTTCTTTCTTTCTTCTTTCTTTCTTCTTCTTTCTTCTTCTTTCTTTCTTTCTTTCTTTCTTCTTCTTCTTTCTTTCAGGCTCATTTCTTTCTTCTTTCTTTCTTTCTTTCTTTCTTTCTTTCTTCAGGCTCATTTCTTTCTTTCTTCTTCTTCTTTCTTTCTTTCTTTCTTTCTTTCTTTCTTTCTTTCTTTCTTTCTTTCTTTCTTCTCTTTCTTCTCTCTCTTTCTTTCTTTCTTTCAGGCTCATTTCTTTCTTCTTTCTTTCTTTCTTTCTTTCTTTCTTTCTTTCTTTCTTTCTTTCTTTCTTTCTTTCTTTCTTTCTTTCTTTCTTTCTTTCTTTCTTTCTTCTTCTTTCTTTCTTTCTTTCTTTCTTTCAGGCTCATTTCTTTCTTTCTTTCTTTCTTCTTTCAGGCTCATTTCTTTCTTTCTTTCTTTCTTTCTTTCAGGCTCATTTCTTTTCTTTCTTTCTTCTTTCTTTCTTTCTTTCTTTCTTTCTTTCTTTCTTTCTTTCTTTCTTTCTTTCAGGCTAATTTCTTTCTTTCTTTCTTTCTTTCTTTCTTTCTTTCTTTCTTTCTTTCTTTCTTTCTTTCTTTCTTTATTTCTGGCTCATTTATTTTCTTCCTTCCTTCCTTCCTTCCTTCCTTCCTTCCTTCCTTCCTTCCTTCCTTCCTTCCTTCCTTCCTTCCTTCCTTCCTTCCTTCACGTACGTTGTGCGTGGATTTAACACAGAACCATAAATCAGTTTCACACAAAAACGTCATCAACGGGAATTTATCGTTTTTATCGCGAGATGACAAATTCTTACCGTGGGGAATTTCTTTGACGGTTTATCGTGAACGGTAAAATATCGCCCATCCCTAGAGCCTCAGTATTTAAACAACCAGACAGACAAACGGCCTTTACCTGCCGACGGAGAGGCAGAGACGTCACGACCGACGACTCAATGACCCTGATTCTGCTCCTCGTTGCTTTTAAACCTCTAATTTCCTTCAGAAAAACAATGTTGAGCCTTTTTGATTTGAACTAAACATCTGCCAGCAGCAGCAGGCAGGTGAGCCTCACACCCACCTATGCTCCGGGTGACGGTCCTGAGCCGCTCCAGCAGCTCCCCGAGGGCCATCTCCTCCGTCTTCATCCATAGGATCATCCTCCAGAGGGGCAGCGGCAGGCCGGCCGCCCAGGCGAAACACACCTTCCTGGGGAGAAGAGACAGCTTGCCTGCTTTCTGCCCGACGACGCCTGGGAGGGAGAGCGGTGCTGAGGAAACGGCAGATGATGACGAGCCCGGCCGAGCAGAAGGAGGGCTGACGGAGGGCAGGGACACCCAGGAACGAGACCTTCTCGCCTGCCGTCTGATGGAGCTCCAGGTAGATGAGAAGGACGTTCAGGGTGAAGGAGGCTGCAGAGGGGGATGATGGGAGGATGCTGAAGCCGACGTGACAGCCTGTGGAGACGCCGACTCGTCCACAGAAGACGCAGAGGAAACGGCAGGAAACGGCAGGAAACGGCAGGGACGTGAGGAACGGCGGCGGGGCTGGAGGAGGAGCAGGAAACAGCCTCAGTCACACATGCATGTTGCAGCCTCAGCACACATGATGCTGCAGACCTGACAGACCCTGCAGACCGGTGGGGGAGGGGAGTGAACGAACCCACCGCCGATCCAACAGCGACATCCAGTGTGGAGAAAAGGCACAACAGCTGCGTCACGGTGTGAGACTGATGCTCATCGTGCACGTTTGATCGGGTTTCCACCGGTTAAGACAGCTGGACGTCCAGCGGTGGAGACATCTTTACACTGCAAAAAATCTAAATCTGGTAACACTTTATAATAAGGGTCCCTTAATTAACGTTAGTTAATGCATTATTAATAATTGTTTAATAATGCCCATCCAGGTAACATGTACACCATTAGTGAATGATTAGTAGATGTATTAGGTAACTGTTACTTAATGCTTATTCACTCCAAATAAACACCATTAGTAAATGATTACTAGGGACATTATTGACATTTTACTTATGTATTAACTAATGTATTAATTAATACTAAGTAATGCATACATAAGGATAAATAATTACATAATGTAACTTTTATCAATGCTTACTAATGTATTAATTAACTCTGAGCAGTAGACATTATTAATGCATTAACTAATATGCTAATTAATGTTAAGTAATGCATAATAATGGTTATTTAACTATTATTATTATAACTGTTAATTAATGCTTAATAATGCATTAACTAACATTAATTAAGGGACCCTTATTGTAAAGTGTTACCCTAAATCTTAACAAGAATATTTGTCTTATTTCTAGTTAAAATGTCTAATTTTTAGTAAAAAAAAATCTCATTACACTTAAAACAAGACTCATCACTGGAAAAAACAACAATTTTCACCTGTTTCAAGTAGATTTTCACTTAAAATAAGTAAAAAAATCTGCTAGTGGAACAAGATTTTTTTGCTTGTAATGAGAAGATAAATCTTGTCCCACTGGCAGATTTTTCTACTTATTTCAAGTGAAAATTTACTTGAAACAGGTGAAAATTGTCAAATAACAAGTTATTTTTCTGGTAATGACTCTTGTTTTAAGTGTAATGAGATTTTTTGGCTAAAAATTAGACATTTTAACTAGAAATAAAACAAATATTCATGGTAAGATTTTGAGTTTTTGCAGTGAAGAGCTATGGGTATTGAGAACTACATATCTAATACAAATGTAAAAGTGTAAAAGTGAAGCCATTAAGAGTCAGTTACCTGAAGAAAGACTAGACGGACGGTCCGGTGCCTCATGGATCCTCGAAGGTCCATCAGCAAGGACACAGAGACGGTTTAGCGTCAGCTTCCATCGTCCAAATGCTGGTTAAACTTCTAGCAGCCGACTTCAGAATTCAACTCCAAACCTATAAAATCAGTTTTACTGCCGTTAAGGTTCAACCAGGGTCGTTACTTTGTTCTGACTGTTCATCCAGCTCTTCCTCCTCCTCCTCTTCCTCTTCAAGACCAGTGAACTCTGGTCCTCAGAGGTTCATTTGTAGGTTAATGTTGCTGCTTGATTATGAGAAACAAACGTATAAATAACTGTCGGTGAAACAAAAGTGACCTTCTCTTCCTGTTCTCATGTCGTCCTTCTCGCCCTCTTTTTAGGACGGACACATCTCTCCATTTGACATAAAAGAATAATCTAAATAAATATTAGGTTGTTGTGGGAAATGCTCCCAGAATAAATCACATTTATGCAAACGTCAGTTGAACACAGTACTCGAGTTGTAAAAAAGAATCAGGGGGGATGGTGGATTTTATCATATGGGGACAGATAATTTGTGCTGATTACAAATAATATAATATATTACAAATAATAGCACTGACCAAAACACCTGCAGAAATACTGCAGGAATGACATAGCAGCAGTTAAATGCAGCCTTCTGTAAGCTTTAAATATCCACTGGGCTTACATCAAATACATCAAAACACAACAATTAAAAACACTTTTCTGAACTTATCAATATGACTCTGTCCTTCACAGGATAAGTAACATGGACCACTGCAAAAACTCAAAATAAGAATATTTGTCCTATTTCTAGTTAAAATGTCTAATTTTAGTTAAAAACTATTCTCATTACACTTAAAACAAGACTCGTCACTGGAAAAAACAACAATTTTCACCTGTTTCAAGTAGATTTTCACTTAAAATAAGTAGAAAAATCTGCCAGTGGAACAAGATTTTTTTGCTTGTAATAAGAAGATAAATCTTGTCCCACTGGCAGATTTTCCTACTTATTTCAAGTGAAAATTTACTTGAAACAGGTGAAAATTGTCAAATAAGTTATTTTTCTGGTGTTATTTTTCTGGTGATGACTGTAAATGTTGAAATAGCAGTAATAGCACATTGACATAAGGGATGGAAAGGGGGGATGGCAGTTTTACAGGGGGGATGATTTTGACCGTTTTTATTTCAGGGGGGATGCCGTCCCCCCTCATACCCCATCAACTTGAGTACTGGTTGAACACCTGATTATATCTCAGCATGGATATGGTACCAGTCACACGGGCCGGGGAACAGAACCAAACCCCAGCTGGACTGTTTTAGAGCCACAACTCCAGACTGGACTATAATATAATCATAAAGGTGTATCAGATGAGCTCATGTTAAAAAAACACCCATAATGATCAGCACCTCCTTCTCTGTTTTGTGTTTATTCTCAGGAGATGATGGTTTGAAGTCAGAAAAAGTCATTACAAAGAAAAGTATTCTTAAAATACTTCTTTATTTATGGATCTGCACGTCAACAATCACCCACTTTTAGAGGAGCACGCACACACACACACACACACACACACACACACACACACACACACACACACACACACACACACACACACACACACACACACACACACACACACACACACACACACACACACACACACACACACACACTTGTAACGATAACAATAGGACAGATAATAGGAAGTCAACTGAGATTAGGGAGTTACTTCTTAATAACAGCAAAGATGTTGGAAAAGGAAATAGAAAGTAAGGATGAAGACTGCGGTCCGACCTCGCCCCTCATTGCAATATATATATTACCAATTCTAATTCTAATAATTATTCTTGGCATTATCATGATATATTGTTTTATAGTGGCATACAAGGATGCTTTTAGATTTTTTTTAAAACTCCCTAGATGCACAAGTGCAAGTGAAATGTTTGTGACCAGTGATGTTCCCACTTTCCATGCTGTACTGAGGAATTTTATGTTTAGATTTATGTGTAGACTGAAGGAGTCAAAGAATGTTTTAATTATGGCCTTAACAAAGACTACACAGAGCGATACAAGGTTCTCCTCCTGTTTCTGGAAGCACTGGAGGAAATGTTTGTATGTTTTTAACTAATTTGAATGGCACAAGGAAATGTTTGTATGTTTTTAACTAATTAGAATGACACAAGTGAATCTCTTTCTCTTTGTTTTTAATGTCTGTGTCTTTGTATCTCGTTTTGTATTCTGGACCCAGTGTCTGCAAATACAGTTTATATATATATAGTGTATTATTATATTATGTTATGAGATCTCATGGGATGTTCTATTATAGTATTATTATATTGTTATATATTATAGTATGGGATATCATTTTGTTATATGTTATAATATTATAAACATTATTATGTTATATCAGGATATTATTATATACTATTATAGTATTACATATATTACTTTATATTATATCGTGCTATATTATATCACTCTATATGATAATTAAGATACACAACCAGAACTGCTCACAGTAGACCACATACAACCTGACAATAAATGTACATAAAGGGAAATAATGTGCAATATCTTTCATTCACTGCAACGTGCAATTATGTAAATATCCATCTGTAAATATCCGTCTGTTATTTTTTCATATACTAGTATTTCTTCTTATTTATTTTTCTTCTTCTTCTTATTAATGTATATACCAGTTTACTGTTTATAGTGTGTTATTATTACTGTGTTATTACTATTTCTATTGATGCCTCTTGTTTTTGCACTGTCCCCTTTGCTGCTGTAAACTGCAAATTTCCCCTCTGTGGGACTATTAAAGGATTATTTTATCTTATCTTATCTATTTGTAACCTGGTCATAATATCACATTTAATAAAGCTGATGTTTAAAATAATTTAAGTACAATAAATAAGGTTAAAAGTCAGTTCATAAAAAGATATATCATAAATATGGTTAAAATGTTATTTTATGAGAAGTTTAAAAAAGGGTGCAATGATATAAATATGTTAAAGTACTGTGTAGTACGCTGAATGTGAATGTATGATTATTTTACTTGATTAATGGTATTTTATTTTGAAGGCAGTGGCCGTAACAGGAAGTGGTGTGTTTAACCGGAAGTCGGAGCTGATGTGCCAGTGTGTAGCTTGACTACGGAGTCACGACGAAACAGAGTCTTTAGGAGTTTATAAAAGTTTGTAAAAGTGTATTTAAGCATGTAGTTGGTGTTTTAAGACAGTCTGTCCGACTTGTCTGTGCCGGGACATTATCTGCATATCTTCTGTGAGAGGCTGGAGACATTTCTTCCCGAAATGTGTTGAACAGGTTTTCATGGTATGTATTGGGCGCATTAGCATTAGCCGCTAACCGCCGCTAGCCGCTGCTAGCCGCCGTATTGTTTGTTAGCATCACTAGCTAAGTGAATGAACTTTTAGTCACAGTACAGCTAACTCAGCTTACTAATAAGGCTGTAATTCATCTTTTCCGAAGAGGAGATTTGAAGAAGAAGAAGAAGAGATCCCCGGAGGTTACCGACTGCACTGTGAGCTACCCGGAGATGGTCTGGAGTGTTTCTGACTGCTCGTGCCCGCTGTTGAGGACGATTCTGGCTGCCATCACCCTTACCAAGGACCACCAACCCCTCGCCTGCTGGTTTGAGAGATTTCCTACCGCACAACTGATTTCACTGTGGGAATAAGGTACCATCTTTATTTATTTCTGCTCAGTTTGAGTGAAACGGCCGTACAGTTTTTGGCTTCACCGTACCCAAGCGTCGCATCAGGCCTGCAACTAAAGGGACTTTTAGGTAGTATCTGCCGGCTAGTGTGAGTGTGGGCCCACAGACTGTGTTTTTGTTTACATACTGATTGTGTTTGTTTACCTGGTATAGTGAATACCCGTTGGAGGTTTTGTGAGACAAACCTATATTTCATTTGACGCAGATTTATCTGCAGGTATTTATTTGAACTGTGTTTTCAGTAAATAATTGAGATTATTTTTCTTACCACTGATTCCAGTGTGATTTTTGCTTATTTCATCTGTTTAATGTGTTTGCATGTAAGATAGAAAATTACAGAGGTTCAAAAGAGTGGAATCTTAAGATTAATAGTTATTTGCAGCGAGTAAAAAACTCAAGACACCTAAAATAGTTAAAAGGTAAAAGCACAGTAAAAATTACCTAACTATTATTGGTTATAATTAAAGAGTTAAAGAACTCAGGGCCCTTCTCTTATTATTTGGGGATTACTGGGCTACATAAATGGAGGCACCGCTGGGATAAATGGTGTCTTGAGTTTCTAGATTCGTACAATTAAGTAAATGACATTGTGTAAATAAATAAGATAGTGACCCTAGCAGTATTTAACAGAATACAGGAGCCATGCAGAGTCATTCAATGCTCGTAAACAAACTAAAGAACTGGTGTCGAGGAGAGGCACTAGATGAGAGCCATGCCTTACTGACAGTTGTCCCAGAAAACACAGAGATTGTGCAAATAGAAGATGCATTACAGACTATAAAGTGTCTTGGACGTGTACGAGTAAGAGGAAGAATGATGAGTGATGCGCCAAGTGGAGTACTAGTGCTGTGTGAGTGCAGAGAAAAGGTGACTGATCCAAGTGTCCCAAGGGAGGTGCTACCAGCAGAAGGAGTTCCCACATGGCCAATCTTCATTGTAGCTGAAAGTTCGGAAGCTGAGGATGACTTCACGACTAAACTGAGTGCTCTGCTTCAGACTGAAGGGAAGTCTATGGATGATGTGCAGGCGTTATTCACTGGGACTCAGCCAGCCCCCTCGTCTACAGAGTCCATCCTTCGAGCAGTGGGTGACCTGTTAGACAAAACAACCAAACCAGCTGGTGAGGGTGGAGGATATCGCCGACTGCGAATATTTTCAGGCATCACACCCACTCCAGCAGGGGAGGAGCAATTTGATAATTGGTTGGAGCAAGCCTACCTGATGGTCGAAGAGAGTGATGGTCTCCCAAAAGATAAACGGAGGAGAATAATGGAGAGCTTAAAGGGACCAGCCCTGGAGGTGATAAGAGCTGTGCGTTTGTCTGATCCTGAAGTTACACCAGGAAAGTGCTTAGAAGCTCTTGAAAGTGCATTTGGCCTAGCAGAGTCAGGAGATGACTTGTATTTTGCTTTCAGACTACAGCAGCAGCAGCCTGGAGAAAAGTTGTCTGAGTTCTTGAGGCGGTTGGAGCGCTGCCTGTCCAAAGTCGTACAAAGAGGTGGTCTCCCAGCCAGCAGTATGGACAGAGCCCGGGTTGAACAACTACTCAAAGGTGCAATAAATGCTGACCTGATGTTAATTCAACTTCGACTGAGAGAAAGGAGGGCCAACCCTCCAACCTTCCTTGAACTCCTGTGTGAAATTCGTGCCGAGGAGGAGTACGAAGCTTCCAGAGCAAAGCTCAATCAGTCAGTGCGCACAGTCCACGCTAAGCTTCAGACTGAAAACAAAAAATCAGAGATACAAACATTGAGGGCTGAACTTAAGGAAGTAAAATCCATGTTTGCAGCACTCACCACACATCCGCAAGCCGCTGATGAGAGACCTGAAAAACTACCTGCTAATACTCAGACTAGTCTGGAACCTGAAGTAGTAGCTCTGAAGCAACAAGTAAAACAGCTACAACAAAAGGTGAACTCCAAGTTTACACGTCAGGTTGACACGCCACCAACTGTAATGGCAGTAAACACTTCCAACCGATTTACAGCTGGTTCTGGAGACTATATCTGCTACCGCTGTGGTGAAAGTGGACACATTGCAGGAAGATGCAGCAATCCTGAGAATCAAAACAAAGTGATCCAGAAACTTATCCAAGCCCTAAAGAAAGCGAAAACCAGCAACCCCCAGCCTACTGAAGATGCACCAGAGGAAACCGCTTGCACAGTCAGAAAGAGTGCCGTGAGCATGCTTGAGCCTTTGGGTATACCAGATGGCTTAATTGGGCCGCCATCGGTAGAGCCACTGAAAGTGAACGGGCACCTGTGTGATGCACTACTGGACAGCGGTTCAAGGGTTACCATAATCTTTGAATCCTGGTACGAGAGATATCTGGCAGATACCCCTATTTATCCTGTGAGCCAGCTTGCCATTTGGGGTTTGAGTGCTTCTAGTTACCCCTACCGTGGCTATGTGGTGGTCGATATGGAGTTTCCGAAGAAGGTGGCAGGAACACCAACCACCTTGTCAGTTCTAGCGTTGATTTGTCCTGACCCACCCGGTCCAGACCAGACACCTGTGATTGTAGGGACCAACGCTAACACCAGTCTCTCCAAACGGTTGGCTCAACTGCGCGATGATGCATCTGATTTGCCCGTGGCCAACACCCTGGTGATACACAGCACTGGCCCTGAAAAAGAAGGAGACAAGAGCACTTCTGAGTTGCTGAGGGAGGAAGATGATGATGAAGTAGGGTGTGTGATGTGGGAGGGTCCTGGTTCCCTACTGCTCACTGCAGGAAGCAGCTGTAAAGTCATCTGCAAAGCCACATTAAAGCAGCCACTTCCCAATGAAATCTTAATGGTTGAAGCCTCTCCCATCAACCCTCTTCCTGCAGGTGTGCTGTTACAGCCACTAGTGATACCAAGCAATGCAGTGGACACTAACCAGTTCATAGCTCTTGTCCAGAACGAGTCATTCAAAGATGCCACTATACCAGTTGGTACTGTTCTGGGTCGCCTGTGTATTGCAGATGTCGTGACAACAGTTCCAAAGCAGCAGTCAGACTCTGAGGCATTTGATGCCAGCTTCATCAACTTTGGTGAGTCACCCGTTCCTGAACAGTGGAGGACAAGACTTCGTCAGAAATTGTGCGAAAGAGCAGATGTTTTCTCGCTACATGAACTGGATGTGGGACTCGCAAAAGGGGTGGATCACACAATTCGTCTGTCAGACCCACGACCTTTTCGCGAACGCTCCAGACGCATTGCTCCCGCAGATATTGATGATGTGCGGCGCCACATCCAGAAGTTGTTAGCCGCAGGCATCATCAAGGAGTCCAAAAGTCCATATGCGTCTCCCATAGTAATTGTCAGGAAAAAGAATGGAGCGATACGGATGTGCATCGACTACCGTACACTCAATAGTCGCACTATTCCTGACCAATATACAACACCACGCATCGATGAGGCTCTGGACTGCCTCTCAGGCAGTCAGTGGTTTTCTGTCTTGGACCTAAGGAGCGGTTACTATCAGATAGCCATGAGTGAAGAGGACAAGGAGAAGACTGCTTTCATCTGCCCTTTAGGGTTCTACCAGTTCGAGCGGATGCCACAGGGCATCACCGGGGCACCCGCGACTTTCCAACGACTGATGGAAAAAGCAGTAGGAGACATGAACTTGCTCCAAGTTCTCGTCTATCTGGATGATCTGATCATTTTTGGAAAGACCCTGGAGGAGCATGAGGAGAGACTGTTGAAAGTTTTGGACAGACTTAAGGAAGTAGGACTCAAAGTCTCACTTGACAAATGCCAGTTCTGCCAAACGGAGGTCAAGTATGTGGGTCACATAGTGTCGGCAGAGGGTGTCGCAGCCGATCCTGCAAAGATTGAAGCCGTCACTACATGGCCCAAACCCATCAACCTTAAGACCTTGCGATCTTTTTTGGGGTTTTGTGGATATTATCGGCGTTTTATCCACAACTACTCATCTATCGTCCGTTCCCTGACTGACCTCACTAAAGGATACGCCCCCACCCAGCGTGGGAGGAAACCCAAAAAGGGACAAAGTGATGTCTACTTTGATGAACGAGACCCATTTGGAGCCCGGTGGGACCAAGAGTGTACTGAGGCATTTGAGAAGATAAAACATTGCCTCACCAATGCCCCAGTTCTGGCGTTTGCCGACCCCGGCAAACCATATGTAGTGCACGTGGATGCCAGCCTGTCTGGACTAGGCAGTGTTCTTTATCAAGAACACGCAGAGGGACTGAGGCCAGTCGCATTCGCTAGTCGAAAACTAAGCTCTTCAGAAAAGAACTATCCCATTCATCAGTTGGAGTTCCTCTCTCTAAAGTGGGCACTTGTAGAAAAATTCCACGACTATTTATATGGAGCCCGCTTTACAGTACGCACAGACAACAACCCTTTAACGTATGTCCTTACCACAGCGAAGCTTAACGCTACGGGACATCGTTGGCTGTCGGATCTGTCAGTGTATGACTTTGACATTATCTACCGACCTGGCAGGAACAATATTGATGCTGATTTGTTGTCAAGAATGGAGCCACAAGAAGAGGAGACTGAGTGGCGGAGCATCTCCCAGGCTGGAGTTAAATCTATATGCCAGAGAGTCGGAGTCCTGGGCTCTGCAGGAGACTCGCCTAGATATGCCGAACAGCTTGGAGCTCCTCCTGACTGTATTCCAGATGTGTACGCCTTTCCCACACGCATGCAGCTTAACACCCTGGGACAAATGTCTGTGCTGGAACTGAGGACAGCTCAAGGACAAGATCCCCTGATAGGACCAACGATCCAGGCCCTAAAGTGTGGTCGTTGGCCAGACGACATAAAGTCAAATCCAGAGATGCTGCATATGAAAAGAGAAAAGGGAAAGTTGCTCATGAAAAACGGGTTACTCCACCGTGTGAGTACAAGTCATGCAGGAGAGAAAACTCACCAGCTTGTGCTACCTGCTGAGTTCAAGGCAGTAGTACTAAAGGCTATGCACGATGACTTAGGTCATTTAGGAGTAGAAAGGACCACGGATATGATCAGAACCCGATTCTTCTGGTCCAAGATGGCTAACGATGTGGACCAACATGTCAGAAACTGCGGAGAGTGCGTTCTGAGGAAGACTCCTTGCCAAAGAGCTGCCCCTTTACACCAAATAGTAAGCACCGGACCGATGGACCTGGTGTGCATCGATTTTCTCTCCATGGAGCCTGATTCAAGAGGAATAAGTAATGTGTTAGTTGTTACTGACCATTTTACAAGGTATGCACAAGCTTTTCCAGCCAAGAACCAAAAGGCCCTTACTGTTGCCAAGATATTAGTGGAGAAGTATTTCATCCATTATGGCTTACCAACACGAATACATTCCGATCAAGGGAGAGACTTTGAGTCAAGGCTCATCAAAGAACTGCTGAAGATACTGGGAATACGAAAGTCACGTACTACCCCTTATCACCCACAAGGTGACCCTCAGCCTGAACGATTTAATCGGACTTTAATGTCCATGCTGGGCACCCTGAACCAAGAGAAAAAGAGACAATGGAGCCAGTATGTAGTACATCTTGTACATGCGTACAACAGTACAAAATGTGACTCTACCGGGTACTCTCCATATTTCCTTATGTTCGGGAGAGAAGCTCGTCTCCCAGTGGATGTGTGTTTTGGGACCCGCCCAGATGGAAAAGGAGAAAGTCAGCACTCCTCTTATGTCACAAGACTAAAGAAAGACCTGCAGCAGGCCTACCAAATGGCTGTTGAAGCTTCCAACAAAACTCATCTGCGCAACAAGAAGGCGTATGACAAGAGACTAGGGTTTCAGAACCTAGAGCCAGGTGACCGAGTGTTGCTGAAAAATTTGGGACTCAAAGGGAAGCATAAGCTTGAAAACCGCTGGTGTGATGTTCCCTATGTTGTAGTGGAGAAGATGCCAAACTTACCGGTTTATAAGTTGAAGCCGCAGAGTGGCAAAGGCAAGCTGAAAACCTTGCACAGAGATAATCTCTTGCCAATAGGAGAGTTTGTGCGAATCCCAGTGCTGGATAATACCGATGTACGTAGCAGGCCGAAACCTCAAGCACATGTGCACGAGAGGCGTAAGAGAGACACAACCGACCACTCAGTGCAAATGGAGTGTGGAACGTCAACAGAGTCTTCAGACCTTGAGTATGACTACCCTCTTCGGCCATACAGAACATATCTGGAGAAAATAATGCAAAGAAAGGATGAGACAAATACCGACATGCCAGAACAGAGAGGACCTGGAGTTCTGTCTGATGACAGTGTCTCTGAGGGAGAGAACCCTCCTCAAGAAGATGATGATCCGGATAGTGCTCCTGAGACTGATTCAGAGCCTGAGTCTGTTTCAAGCGACGAAGATAGACAACAGCCTAGCCGTTCTAACCGAAGTGTGACCCCACCACAAGCTAGGCCTAAAAGAGCAATAAAACCGGTGGTGAAACTTGTTTACGATGAGCCAGGAAAGGCTAGAGACCAACCTCTTACCATAGTACACAGAGGCGTTACCATAAGGATTGGCAAAGGGTAGAGCCAGCTAGTGGAAATACATTCCCCACGTTGTTGAGTGGATAAATGGTTCATTAAGTCTGTTGAGGACATCAGACAATTAGAAGGGGGAGGATGTAACCTGGTCATAATATCACATTTAATAAAGCTGATGTTTAAAATAATTTAAGTACAATAAATAAGGTTAAAAGTCAGTTCATAAAAAGATATATCATAAATATGGTTAAAATGTTATTTTATGAGAAGTTTAAAAAAGGGTGCAATGATATAAATATGTTAAAGTACTGTGTAGTACGCTGAATGTGAATGTATGATTATTTTACTTGATTAATGGTATTTTATTTTGAAGGCAGTGGCCGTAACAGGAAGTGGTGTGTTTAACCGGAAGTCGGAGCTGATGTGCCAGTGTGTAGCTTGACTACGGAGTCACGACGAAACAGAGTCTTTAGGAGTTTATAAAAGTTTGTAAAAGTGTATTTAAGCATGTAGTTGGTGTTTTAAGACAGTCTGTCCGACTTGTCTGTGCCGGGACATTATCTGCATATCTTCTGTGAGAGGCTGGAGACATTTCTTCCCGAAATGTGTTGAACAGGTTTTCATGGTATGTATTGGGCGCATTAGCATTAGCCGCTAACCGCCGCTAGCCGCTGCTAGCCGCCGTATTGTTTGTTAGCATCACTAGCTAAGTGAATGAACTTTTAGTCACAGTACAGCTAACTCAGCTTACTAATAAGGCTGTAATTCATCTTTTCCGAAGAGGAGATTTGAAGAAGAAGAAGAGATCCCCGGAGGTTACCGACTGCACTGTGAGCTACCCGGAGATGGTCTGGAGTGTTTCTGACTGCTCGTGCCCGCTGTTGAGGACGATTCTGGCTGCCATCACCCTTACCAAGGACCACCAACCCCTCGCCTGCTGGTTTGAGAGATTTCCTACCGCACAACTGATTTCACTGTGGGAATAAGGTACCATCTTTATTTATTTCTGCTCAGTTTGAGTGAAACAGCCGTACAGTTTTTGGCTTCACCGTACCCAAGCGTCGCATCAGGCCTGCAACTAAAGGGACTTTTAGTTTTGCCGGCTAGTGTGAGTGTGGGCCCACTGATTGTGTTTTTGTTTACATACTGATTGTGTTTTGTTTACATGGTATAGTGAATACCAGTTGGAGGTTTTGTGAGACAAACCTATATTTCATTTGACGCAGATTTATCTGCAGTTATTTATTTGAACTGTTTTTTTTCAGTAAATAATTGAGATTATTTTTCTTACCACTGATTCCAGTGTGATTTTTGCTTATTTCATCTGTTTAATGTGTTTGCATGTAAGATAGAAAATTACAGAGGTTCAAAAGAGTGGAATCTTAAGATTAATAGTTATTTGCAGCGAGTAAAAAACTCAAGACACCTAAAATAGTTAAAAGGTAAAAGCACAGTAAAAATTACCTAACTATTATTGGTTATAATTAAAGAGTTAAAGAACTCAGGGCCCTTCTCTTATTATTTGGGGATTACTGGGCTACATATTTATTTATTTTTCAAATTAGTATTCTTAATGTATTTATTTACTTTCATTATATTATTTACACACACACACCTAGATGCATATCATTGTAACTCCATGTTGTCTGGTAAAGACGTCACGACCCTAACCGGGTTCGGTTCTTACCTGATTCCTGAAGCCCACCTGTGGCCTCGGCTCATCACTTTTCACGTTTTCATGTCGGAAAAGTGTCATTCCAACAATACACGACTAATAGCAAACAAAAAAACTATTTATTTAACACTAAAAGCCTCCAAATCTCCCAAAACAGGTCTAACTGGACGTTTACCGAGCACTGAATCAAAGATGCACGGATCTGCTCTGTATTCTGCGCATGCGCAGTCGGTGCGAGGAACCCCCAGGTGTGCTGATTGGTGGGCGGGGCTTTACCTGTGCTCCTCGGAAGACTGGAGCCCCCTGCTGTTCAGCCTGGGAATTACACCTCACCAAGAGTAGCGGAGAGAATCACTAATTAATCAATTGATAAAAAGTGTGGCAACAAGTTTATTTGTAATGTTTTTAAATCCAGATTGTTCCATGATTTTTGCAGAAGGATAATTCAACAGGATTCACATTTACATTTTACCTATCCTAAGTTCCTAAGTCACTTTTGTACAGACTCACCCGGCACTTTAAAACCTCATTTTGTACATTTCTGGTCTACATTTTATTTTATTGTTTATACTTTTTATTGTTTATACATTTTATTTTATCTCTTATATATTTGTTTTTATAATTGTATTGTGTTGCACCAATCACCATAACAAATTCCTCGTGTGAAAACTTGGCAATAAACTCTTTTCTGATTCTGATTCTTGCATGGTAAATATAAACACATTAAACAAAGCGCATTCCAAATTTATTAAATGGCCTATTTTGGCTAAAGTTAAAGTACATTTTAAAATTATGAATAAGGTCTATCCTGTGGCAGAATTTCTTAAAAAAAGATTTAAATTTGAGGTAGATCAATGTTCCTTCTGCAAAACGGATGAAGAAACACTGGATCATTTGTTTTATCAATGTCCTTTGTCTCATTGTTTCTGGACAGACATACACAATTGGATATCTCTTAAAATTAATGTTCCACCTTCTGAATTAAGCCATATTATTTTCTTCATGGATGATTTGGAATGTTCTGTTTCTGATATTACTAATATAATTTTGTTACTGGGTAAGTACCATATTAATTGGGCCAAATGGAGAAATTGTAAACCCTGCTTCCGGGGTTTTATTAACGATTTTTTTCACATGTCTCAAAAGAGTAGGAAACAAAAATAAAAGTAAAATAAGTCTAGACATTTTTAGACGTTTTTTGTTATTCTAATTTAATAATTACTCTCCTTTTCTATGCTCCATTATGTGAATTTAAATGCTTAATTTATTTTGTTATTCATGTGCACCTTTTAATTCTTAGAGCGCCTTGTTTTTGTTTTTTGTATTCCTTACAAGAATCTAAATTTTTTTATTTTCCTTTCTTTTCATATTGCATTTAAATTGATATTTGTCCATTATCCTCTTTGAGAGTTTGTATATGTTCAATAAAGTTTTGTTTAAAAAAAACAACAAAAAAAACAACTAATTAATCAATGAATCAGCCAATTCATCGTTTTCACTCTCTTTATTACAACCAGAATGACAATACAGTGCTTTGCCTTTATTTGCTACAGACAGGCTGGCAAAAAAGTCAACATCTGAACTTCTAAAATATTTATCCAAAAAGAAAAAAAAAAAAAAAAAAAGAAATAATTCTCAAAATCTTGTTTATTGATCCAAACAGGACCGTACTGAACGCATGACGTGGAGAGTGTGACGTGTCGGACCTTGGCTGAGCTCCGGAGCGACCCGGCTGCTGCTGATGGACTTAGAAAAAGCGTTTTAGACATTCTGATCAGCAGGAGAAGGCTGGTGTGATCAAACCCACCGAGACCGCGGTTCATTCCTAGTCAGGCTATTTGGTCACTTCTTCTTCGTCCTCTCCAACTACAATCGGCTTAGAAAAATAACTTGTGAGGAGAAGTGAGAGCTACGCACGCCGGCGGACCGACACCAGACCTGGTTTCAGGGTCAGACTGAGCTGCTGTAAAACAAAGTGCAGAGTGAACCGTAGGGTCGATAAATCTAATGATAGAATTTATACTTTACTCTCGTTTTGGTTACAAACCTGAACGCACATTCTAGCTGAGTTAAAATACAGTATAATCTCTCTGAGATACAAAAGTAACAAGTGAAATATTCACAACACAAAGAATGATTTAAAGAAAAAAAGAAAAAGAAAGGTGGAAATTTAAGCTTAAATCTACGGAAGAGTATTAGGGCAAGGCAGTAGAAAAATAAAAATAATATTTTAGAGGAGGAAGATTTTTTTTTTTGAGATGCACTTGAGAAAAAAGTCGAAATGTCGAGAATAATGTTGAAGTACAATTTCGGGAAAAAGTCGAAATGCATTTCAACTTTATTCTCGAAATTTCGACTTTATTCACAAAATTTCTACTTTATTCTTGAAATTGTATTTCAACATTATTCTCGACATTTCGACTTTTTTTTCATTATGCACTTCGGGAAAAAAGTCGAAATATTGAGAATAATGTTGAAGTAGAATTTCGAGAAAAAGTCGAAATGCATTTCAACTTTATTCTCGAAATTTCGACTTTATTCACGAAATTTCAACTTTATTCTTGAAATTGTATTTCAACATTATTCTCGACATTTCGACTTTTTTTTCATTATGCACTTCGAGAAAAAAGTCGAAATATTGAAAATAATGTTGAAGTACAATTTCGAGAAAAAGTCGAAATGCATTTCAACTTTATTCTCGAAATTTCGACTTTATTCACAAAATTTCAACTTTATTCTTGAAATTGTATTTCAACATTATTCTAGACATTTTGACATTTTTTCATTATGCACTTCGAGAAAAAAGTCGAAATGTCAAGAAAAAAGTAAAAATGTAGAGGAAAAAGTCGAAATGACAAGATTAATGTTGAAGTACAATTTCGCGAAAAAGTCGAAATGTTGAGAAAAAAGTAAAAATGTAGAGAAAAAAGTCGAAATGTATTTAAACTTTATTCTCTTTATTTACTCTTTATTCACAAAATTTCGATTTTATTCACGAAATTTCGACATTATTCTTGAAATTGTATTTCAACCTTATTCTCGACATTTCGACTTTTTTCTCGAAATTGTATTTCAACATTAATTTCAACATTTTGATTTTTTTCTCGATATTTCGACTTTTTTCTCGAAGTGCACAATAAAAAAAAATCTTCCCCTCTCAAATATTTTTTTATCCTGCATGGCCCTCATACTCTTCCATATAAATCTGAGGACGCAGATACTATAAACACATTTTTGAACAGAAACCAGAAATAATTCCCCTGAATGATGAGACTTTACAGCGTTATTATTATTGTGTGACGCGTCTGGATGAGGTACAGTGACGACAGGTGAGGTGAGATGCTGCGACTGAAGCACCAAGGTCTCCTCTTTAAAAGTTATCTCTGTCCCAACCCCCCCCCGATCCCCCTGGAGGCTCTGGGTGAAAACTGAAAGGGACAAATCTAGACCTCTCCAAACAAATAAATCCTCTGTGCGCCGGTAGAAAAATACTGAAAACCTGTTATTAAATCTATACAAGTTGGCAAGATGGCGATGTGTATGAAAATAAACTGTATAAACATACAAAAATGTTTCACAATCTGACATTCAAGACTTCCAGAGCCGGTCGCCCCCGCCCCCCCCCAACGTTACCAGACGGACACGCTTCGGGAAGAAGGGGGTTAGAAATGCGGTTAAAAATGCGGGAGGGGAGGGGGGGGTTCGTCCACGAGGAGCTACAATCTTCAGATCCACATTCTCATCGAGTTGTTTGGGACGTCGCCGGTTCGAGTGTCCGCCTACAGCCACCCGCGACGCCCCCTGCTGGACACGACGGGTGGGACACTCGGCTACACCGGCGCAGGAAACGGTGGCTGACATCAGTAGTTTTAGAGCAGGGGTCTTCAACCTTTTTTAGCCCAGGGATCAGGCGTTAAATATGAAATAGCCAAGTCAATTTTGCAACGAATTTTCTTGTCTTAAACAGCTAGCTAGCTGGTTTTTTCCTCACTTAAAGTTGACATTAGTCACATGACTCACGTCATTGGAATCATTTATGTAGAGTTGTGGACTAAATAGTTATTGTCAAAAGTAAATTACATACATATATATGTATATATGTATGTTACGGAAGAGTATTAGGGCCAGGCAGGAAAAAAAAAAAAAAAAATCTTTTGGAGCAGGAAGATTTTTTTTCATTATGCACTTCGAGAAAAAAGTCAAAATGTCGAGAAAAAAAGTCGAAATGTTGAGAAAAAAGTCGAAATGTCGAGAATAATGTTGAAATGTTGAGAAAAAAGTCGAAATGTTGAGAAAAAAGTCAAAATGTTGAGAAAAAAGTCGAAATGTCGAGAATAATGTGGAAGTACAATTTCGGGAAAAAAGTCAAAATGTTGAGAAAAAGTCGAAATGTCGAGAATAATGTGGAAGTACAATTTCGGGAAAAAAGTCGAAATGTTGAGAAAAAAGTCGAAACGTTGAGAAAAAAGTCGAAATGTTGAGAAAAAAGTCAAAATGTTGAGAATAATGTGGAAGTACAATTTCGGGAAAAAAGTCGAAATGTTGAGAAAAAAGTCGAAATGTTGAGAAAAAAGTCAAAATGTTGAGAAAAAGTCGAAATGTCGAGAATAATGTGGAAGTACAATTTCGGGAAAAAAGTCAAAATGTTGAGAAAAAAGTCGAAATGTCGAGAATAAAGTTGAAGTACAATCTTGAGAAAAAAGTCGAAATGTTGAGAAAAAAGTCGAAATGTTGAGAAAAAAGTCAAAATGTTGAGAAAAAAGTCGAAATGTCGAGAATAATGTGGAAGTACAATTTCGAGAAAAAAGTCAAAATGTTGAGAAAAAGTCGAAATGTTGAGAAAAAAGTCAAAATGTTGAGAAAAAAGTCGAAATGTCGAGAATAATGTGAAAGTACAATTTCGGGAAAAAAGTCAAAATGTTGAGAAAAAAGTCGAAATGTTGAGAAAAAAGTCGAAATGTTGAGAAAAAAGTCGAAATGTTGAGAAAAAATTCAAAATTTCATGAATAAAGTTGAAATGTTGAGAAAAAAGGCAAAATTTCGAGACTAGAGTCAATCTTCTGAGACTATAACAAACAAAATGCTATTTATTTATTTTTAACTCTCCCAAATTATTTTGGTTAAAATTGCCTTTATTTCCCTGCAGTACCTCCGCGGCCCCCCTAGGGGTCACGGACCCCCGGTTGAAGACCCCTGTTTTAGAGGAAACCCCAGATGGGTTAATGCGATACCCCCCCCTCCCCCCCATGACGAGCATTCTGACTGTAACGTTTGCATAACGCCGGCTGGGGAGAGATCAAATGCGCCGCCATCGACGGATCAAACAGACAAAAGCCGCAAAACAATAACAGGAAGTAGAAAGGGGGGGGGGGGTATATGGACACGCTGACACCTCCAGACCCCCCTGAACACTCAAACCCGCTGGAAAATAGAGTTTCTGATTTAAGGCAGGGCGGCTAACACACGGCCCCCCCCCCCCCACCGCGGCGGCTGACGGGTGTGTAAGGCCTCGGCTTTCACCCCCCCCCGCTCTGCTCTGGTAACAGGTTTCTCCTTTGGCTCCTAGTCTGCTGCTGTGTTTCCTGTAAGGCAAAAGTGTGTCACGCACAAACATCCAGTAACAGGCAAAAGTCATGCATTCTCTCCGCGCACATGCACTCGCACGCATACCTAAAGGGCTGACTTCTGACGGCGGCCCGGACTCGGCCAGACCACGTATTTACAGAAATGCTCAGACATTTACAACGAAGCAAAAGAAAAAACAAAAAAAAGGGAGGTGAAAGTGGAGGAACAGGCACGAATGTCGGTCTGGAAACGACGGGAGGGGGCCCGTCCGGGAGGTGGAGGCCCCGCCGGGTGGAGGCCCTGCTGGGCGGTGGCCCCGACCGGAGGGGGCCCGTCCGGGAGGTGGAGGCTCCAACAGGAGGGGGCCCGTCCGGGAGGTGGAGGCCCCGACGGGTGGAGACCCCACCGGGAGGTGGTGGCTCCAACAGGAGGTGGCTCCCGGGGAGGGGCCCGTCCGGGTGGGTTCTAGGAATGGGCGATACTTTACCGTTCATGATAAACAGTAAAAAAAAATTCCCCACGGTAAGAATTTGTCATCTCGCGGTAAAAACGATAAATTCCCGTTGATGACGTTTTTGTGTAAAGATGTTTTTATGGTTCTGGGTTAAATCCACGCACAACGTACGTGAAGGAAGGAAGGAAGGAAGGAAGGAAGGAAGGAAGGAAGGAAGGAAGGAAGGAAGGAAGGAAGAAAGGAAGAAAGGAAGGAAGGAAGGAAGGAAGGAAGGAAGGAAGGAAGGAAGGAAGGAAGGAAGGAAGGAAGGAAGTAGGGCTGTTCGATTAATCGATTTTAAATCGTAATCGCGATTATGTAATTAGAACGATGTTAAAACGTGAAACTCGTAAAATCGATTTTTCACTTTTTTATTTTACCTTGTCTGCACACATATTAATGATTGATACCATATTAATGATTGATGGAAATACCTCTCAATACCTGCGACAAGTGCCCCATCGGAGAGGCTCTTTAGTGTAGGAGGGGGCGTTGTAACCATGGTGATATACTAACATGCCACCGGGCATCCCTCAAGCCAGATGCCGTAGACCGGCTCGTGTTCCTTGCAAAAAACTTGCAAATGTGAATATCAAATGTAATGACTGACATTACACACCTCTACCTCCTTCATGGGTTGCATTATTATTTAGCATGCAAAGACCCAGTATAGTTTAATTAGAAAATGTCTTGTTTTATTTAATTGGAAATATAACTTACTGTATGTTTGCAAGTGCTGATTTGCTGTTTTTTTTTTCAGAGATAAAACTTTATATTTTATTATATTTTTTAAAACTTTTTTTCAACTTATTTTACAGAGTTTTGCACTTTATTAATTCATTTTTGGTTTAAAAAGAGCAAAGTTTGCACTTAAAGCCTAATGGGGCAAATGTTCAATAAAAAAACAGCATATTTGAAATCATTTCTTTGCCTTTTGTCAATTCACAAAATAATCGTAATCGGATTTTGAGAGAAAAAAATCGAGATTTTATTTTTGGGCAAAATGGAACAGCCCTGGAAGGAAGGAAGGAAGGAAGGAAGGAAGGAAGGAAGGAAGGAAGGAAGGAAGGAAGGAAGGAAGGAAGGAAGGAAGGAAGGAAGGAAGGAAGGAAGGAAGGAAGGAAGGAAGGAAGGAAGGAAGGAAGGAAGGAAGGAAGGAAGGAAGGAAGGAAGGAAGGAAGGAAGGAAGGAAGGAAGGAAGGAAGGAAGGAAGGAAGGAAGGAAGGAAGGAAGGAAGGAAGGAAGGAAGGAAGGAAGGAAGGAAGGAAGGAAGGAAGGAAGGAAGGAAGGAAGGAAGGAAGGAAGGAAGGAAGGAAGGAAGGAAGGAAGGAAGGAAGGAAGGAAGGAAGGAAGGAAGGAAGGAAGGAAGGAAGGAAGGAAGGAAGGAAGGAAGGAAGGAAGGAAGGAAGGAAGGAAGGAAGGAAGGAAGGAAGGAAGGAAGGAAGGAAGGAAGGAAGGAAGGAAGGAAGGAAGGAAGGAAGGAAGGAAGGAAGGAAGGAAGGAAGGAAGGAAGGAAGGAAGGAAGGAAGGAAGGAAGGAAGGAAGGAAGGAAGGAAGGAAGGAAGGAAGGAAGGAAGGAAGGAAGGAAGGAAGGAAGGAAGGAAGGAAGGAAGGAAGGAAGGAAGGAAGGAAGGAAGGAAGGAAGGAAGGAAGGAAGGAAGGAAGGAAGGAAGGAAGGAAGGAAGGAAGGAAGGAAGGAAGGAAGGAAGGAAGGAAGGAAGGAAGGAAGGAAGGAAGGAAGGAAGGAAGGAAGGAAGGAAGGAAGGAAGGAAGGAAGGAAGGAAGGAAGGAAGGAAGGAAGGAAGGAAGGAAGGAAGGAAGGAAGGAAGGAAGGAAGGAAGGAAGGAAGGAAGGAAGGAAGGAAGGAAGGAAGGAAGGAAGGAAGGAAGGAAGGAAGGAAGGAAGGAAGGAAGGAAGGAAGGAAGGAAGGAAGGAAGGAAGGAAGGAAGGAAGGAAGGGAGGGAGGGAGGGAGGGAGGGAGGGAGGGAGGGAGGGAGGAAGAAAGAAAGAAAGAGCCTGAAAGAAAGAAAGATTGAAAAGAAAGAAAGAAAGAAAGAAAGAGCCAGAAAGAAAGAAAGAAAGAAAGAAAAGGTGGAGTTGAAATGGTATTTTTTTTATCGTCATTCTTATCGTTATCAGGATAAATGCCAGAAATTATTGTGATAAATCTTTTAGTCCATACCGCCCATCCCTAGTGGGTTCCCCACCAGGAGGGGGCCCGTCCGGGAGGTGGCCCCCCGTTTAGTCCCCGGACTACTCCCGAGTGGGAACTCTGAATGGGCCGAGAA
The DNA here is from genome assembly GCF_033807715.1 of Cololabis saira. Taxonomy (NCBI): domain Eukaryota; kingdom Metazoa; phylum Chordata; class Actinopteri; order Beloniformes; family Belonidae; genus Cololabis; species Cololabis saira. Next base: position 41,522,823 of record NC_084592.1, on the reverse strand, counting down.
GGGGGCGGGGCCAAAACAAAGACTGGTGAGAAGGCGGAGTCAGGGCACCTGGACAGGAAGTCCCCCCAGGTGTCGCCCAGGAAATGCACGTGGTGAAATGAAGTGTGTGAACATGTTTGCTTGGTTTCAGAAATCCTTGATCGTTGGTCGTTTTCGTTGTTTCTTTCAGACATAGTTTCAGAAACTGCTTCTTTTTTGTTTGTTTGTTCCCCGGCTAGACCGAGGTCTCCGGTCCGGGAGCGTAGCACACGAATCCGGCCCCCGAGAGTCGGACCACGCTGACGGGGCAGCGGTCTTCCCCCCCGCCCTCCGCCAGGCGGGCCAGGAGCTTCTGCGGAAGAGGATCGGCCCTGCGGAGGGACCGCGTCTCTGCAGCGCCGAGGTGGAGGTGGGACGGGTCGGCTCCCGCGCCGTCGCCGGGGCGACAACAGGACAGCGGGGACCACGAGGTCACATGACCCGGCAGCAGCTTCTCCGTTTCCTGCAGGGACACGGGGGGGAAATCAGTGGAAAACTCTAAACATCAACAACAGAAAAAAGCAACAATCAACTTGTGAAGGAGAACAAACGTTGAAGATGAGCTGCATACAGACAAGTGTCGTCATTTTCGGAAGGTTTAATCTGTGTTTTGGGACTTGAGTTTTAGTGATCATGAGATATATATACTGTATACATATATATATATATATATATATATATATATATATATATATATATATATATATATATATATATATATATAAATACTGTATATATATATAATATATATATATATATATATATATACACACTGTATGTTACGGAAGAGTATTAGGGCCAGGCAGGAAAAAAAATAAAAATAATATTTTAGAAGAGGAAGATTTTGTTATTATTTTTTATTATGCACTTCGAGAAAAAAGTCAAAATGTCGAGAAAAAAAGTCGAAATGTCGAAAAAGAAGTCGAAATGTCAAGGATAATGTTGGAGTACAATTTCGAGAAAAAAATGTCAAAATGTCGAGAAAAAAGTTGAAATGTTGAGAATAATGTTGAAGTACAATCTTGAGAAAAAAGTCTAAATTTCAAGAATAAAGTAAACCTGAGACTATAACAAACTGTCTTTACAAAATGCTTCGTAGGCCTATAGATGAAGATAAGTTAGTTAGTTAGTTACGGCTGCTGCGTGAATAGCTGAGACATTTCGACTTTCTTCACGAAATTTTGACTTTATTCTTGAAATTGTATTTCAAACTTTATTCTCGACATTTCGACCTTTTTCTCGAAGTGCACAATAAAAAATAAATCTTCCCTTCTCAAATATTTTTTCTCCTGCATGGTCCCCAATACTCTTCCGTAATATATGTATGTTACGGAAGAGTATTAGGGCCAGGCAGGAAAAAAAAAAAATATATATATATATTTTAGAGGAGGAAGATTTTTTTTTCATTATGCACTTCGAGAAAAAAGTCAAAATGTAGAGAAAAAAAGTCGAAATGTTGAGAAAAAAGTTGAAATGTCAAGGATAATGTTGAAGTACAATCTTGAGAAAAAAGTCGAAATTTCAAGAATACAGTAAATTCTGAGACTATAACAAACTGTCTTTACAAAATGCCTCGTAGGCCTATAGATGAAGATAAGTTAGTTAGTTACTGAGATAGCTGAGACATTTCGACTTTTTTCACGAAATTTCGACTTTATTCTTGAAATTGTATTTCAACATTATTCTCGACATTTCGACTTTTTTCTCGAAGTGCACAATAAAAAAAAAAATCTTCCCTTCTCAAATATTTTTTCTCCTGCATGGTGCCTAATACTCTTCCGTAATATACATATACACATATACATATATATACATATATATATATATATATATATATATATATATATATATATATATATATATGTATATGTATATATATATATATCAACCATAAACCATAGATACCATAAATAATCATCATCAGCAACAGAAACCTTCTGAAAATTCCCATTACATGTAAACGTGCACATGGAATACAACAGAAAACATATGGAGCCAAATCAAGGCCAAAAGTTTTGCTAATTTGAAAATAAAATTTGAACCTGAAAATTGTTTTTTACAGTTTCGATTTAATTTTTTTCAGTATCAGATCTTTTTTTCAGTTTCAAATCTTTTTTTCAGTTTCACTTCTTTTTTTTCAGTTTCACTTCTTTTTTTTCAGTTTCAAAAAGATCTGATACTGAAAAAAATAAAATTGAAACTGTAAAAAAGAATTTTCAGGTTCAAATTTTATTTTCAAATTAGCAAAACTTTTGGCCTTGATTTGGCTCCATAAAAACAAACTTGCAGTACCACCTTCAAACACCAGATGTCGCCAGTTTACCGATTTATCACCACATGAACTCCACGGTTTATCGAACCGCCTGGACAACTGATGTTTGGTCTGTGTAATCATTAGATTAGATACCTTAGTAACAGCCCTGCCACACCTTAGTTAGAAACTCAATTCATCTGTATTAACTCCAGGATTTATTTAATTTCACAACTAAACCTTTGCACCTTCAATTTAAGCCCTTAAGATTCTGCATCTGTTTAAGTTGCTGCAATGATTTCAGGATAACAAACGGTGGAAAACACAACCATTTAAAAACAACCACACTTATTGGATATTATGAATCCTAATAGTGTGTTAGACGGAGGGATAGCTGCCGATCTCGCTGCCCAGCACCCACTGAGCCACAGCAGCGTGCAGCTCAGATGAGCAGGAAGCCTCGTGGCCGTGGCATTTAGACACTGACACCCCACTGTCAACACTCCCTTTGTGCCGTTACCATGGTGACCCCTGCCCGCCTCAGAGCGGGAGGAGGGAAGCCTCTAGGGTTCGCTGAGCCGGCTGTTTGATGTCATGGAGTCGTAGGTCCTAGTGGCTTTAGCTCCACCGCCTCCCTCACGGGTTCTGTCAGGGCGGGGAGGGGAGGGAATCCAACCCCCACCCCACCCTTAACGTCTGCAGATGACGCTATGGCAGGGGTCGGCAACCCAAAATGTTGAAAGAGCCGTATTGGACCAAAAACACAAAAAAAAAAATATGTCTGGAGCCGCAAAAAATGAAAATTCTTGTATCAGCCTTAGAATGAAGGAAACACATGCTGCATGTTTCTATAATAGTTATAACTGGGGGGAGACTTTTATTTTCATTATGCACTTTGAGCAAAAAGTAGAAATGTTGAGAAAAAATTGAAATGTTGAGAAATAAGTCAAATTTCGAGAAAAAAGTTGAAATGTCGAGAAAAAAGTCAAAATGTCGAGAAAAAAGTCGAAATGTCGAGAAAAAAGTTGAAATGTCGAGATTAAGGTTGAAGTACAATCTTGAGAAAAAGGTCAAAATGTCGAGAAAAAAGTCGAAATGTCGAGAAAAAAGTCAAAATTTCGAGAAAAAAATCGCAATGTTGAGAAAAAAGTCAAAATTTCGAGAAAAAAGTCGAAATGTCGAGAAAAAAGTCAAAATTTCAAAAAAAAAAAAAAAAAAAAAGTCAAAATGTCGAGATTAATGTTGAAGTACAATCTTGAGAAAAAGGTCAAAATGTCGAGAAAAAAGTCGAAATGTCGAGAAAAAAAATCGCAATGTTGAGAAAAAAGTCAAAATTTAGAGAAAAAAGTCGAAATGTTGAGATTAAAAAGGAAAGGAAAACGGAAGAAAAAAAGAGAAAAAAAGAAAAAATGAAGGAAAAAGGAGAAAAAAAGGAAAAGAGAAAAAAAAGGAAAATGTACGATAACGACCCGGATCACGTGAGCTGTATTCTGACTGGACCGACTGAGAACTGACTTCAGCCGGCAGCCACAGGGAGTTTTAAATAAACTACACATGATCAGAGAAAACACAGAGCCCCAATAAAACTGGTTTTCTCTGCAAGCAAGTTTGATAGGATCCCAGGATTTACAGGACTGTCTCAGAAAATTTGAATATTGTGATTTTCTGTAATGCAATTACAAAAACTAAAATATCATACATTCTGGATTCATTCCAAATCAACTGAAATATTGCAAGCCTTTTATTATTTTAAAGGGATTGTGACATGAAAAACACATTTTTCTTGATTTTTTGTGTTTTGTTGGGTGTCTTGACATCAATTACACCCAAAAAACAACAAACTTTTAACATTCAGTGTATTGTGTGCTTTCTGGGATTTTCCGCATAACTGTGCAAAAACGGCTCATCTGGTTTGGTGGCGGATCGTTACGTAACGATCCGCTAAATCACCACCCCCTCCACCCAGCTCCCTGCCTCCGCTCCTCTCCAGCGCACCATAAAGGCTGATTTATGGTTCCGCGTTACACCGACGCAGAGCCTACGGCGTAGGGTTACGCGGAGACGCGCACCGTACGCTGAACCCTACGGCGTAGGCTCTGCGTCGATTTAACGCGGAACCATAAATGAGGCTTAACAAGGAGCTGTTTAGAGCCTCTTTTGTTCTAATCACCGGAGGAAAACTGCTAAGAAGACCCGCGGCCACTGACTGGACTTAAGATAAGGGGACAGTGCTGCTTGCATGCCTTTATTTTTATGATTGTTTGCTGTGGTTCGCCCTCCTGCTTTTCCGTGCATGCTTCGCCTGTCGCTCTCGGCTTAATGCCGCGTTCCATTTACCTCGGAAATCGGAACTGGGAACTGGGAATAGCAGCCATCTTTGAATGGTAACTCGGGGGTGGTGAAGCTTCTCCCACTTTCCCAGTGGGAAATCCCACTTCGAGGGGCGTTTCAGTTGAAAATTCCGACTGGGAACTAGTAAATCCCCACTTCCGAGGACAAATGGAACGCGGCATAACTCTCCGACGCCGCTGTGAACGTATGGCTGGAGGAGGAGGAGGTTTGGAGGAGGAGCGGAGCAATGATTGACAGGAAAGGGGGGAAAGGAAGCATTTTTCACGGGGCAAAAAAACACTGTAATAAAAAGCCAGGAAAAGAGTACTAGAGTGAAGTTTTTCTTGTTACACTCTTTTAGACACATTTGAGGGATGTTGGCCAAGACTTTTAATAGTGTTAAAAGCATGTTAAAAATGATGTCACAATACCTTTAATATTGCTGATCATGGCTTACAGCTTAAGAAAACTCAAATATCCTATCTCAAAAAATTAGAATATTCTGGGAATCTTAATCTTAAACTGTAAACCATAATCAGCAATATTAAAATAATAAAAGGCTTGCAATATTTCAGTTGATTTGTAATGAATAAAGAATGTATGACATTTTTGTTTTTTTTAAATTGCATTACAGAAAATAAAGAACTTTATCACAATATTCTTATTTTCTGAGACAGTCTTGTAAATAAACTTTACTTACTTACTTACTAAGGGGAGCCACGTCATTACGTTGCTGTAAATGTCAGTTACGTTGCTGCGTTTGCGTGAAAGTTGCAGCAACAACAACATATTTGCTCTAATAGGACTTGGTCCACGTAGCTAAATAAATGTCCTTAAATAATATCCATTATTCATGCTGAGGGAGATGGAGATATGGGACGTTTTAAACTCTTTCTTTCTTGATAAAAACTTATTTGAAGGTTGAGAATCAAATACTTAATTACAACAATTATACATCATACTAGAGTTTTTACGAGAGATATTTACAGTCCAGTAAGAAAACCTGATGAGAGCATCATTACTGCAAAACACACGACACAGTGAGAAAATGACAGAGATGAGGGTTCGGTGTGGGTGCGTGCAAAACATACGAGACAGGACACAGATGAAAAAGACGACGTGATAAAACACAGCAAACGTGACCTGCCTCACAAATGTGCCGCGGTGCCGCCACCGGCGGCTCGTTAGTGTCACAATTAGGTCGGTTTTTAGACCGGGCCATGCAAGCGTGCACACAACAGAGACGACGAGGGCGACGAGGGAGTCACCTCCTCTTCCTGCTCCTCTCGCGTCTCTCTGGGCCAATCAGAAACTCATTCTGCTGGAGGACTGAGAAAGCATGAAGATGGTGGAGGGCTCCACGGTAAGGCACGGGCGGGAGGACTGCATTAGCCCGGAGGGGGGGGGGGGGGATGAGTGCAGGGGGGTGCAGGAAGAGAGGAGATGATGATGGGAGGAGTGAAGGAGAAGGAGAAGGAACGGTGTGGAGGTTCGTCACGGTGGTCCGTTAGGGTGCAGTGAAAAGAGGAGAAAAGAGGAGAGAAAGCACAGGTAGAAGAAATCTGTCAGACCTTTCACTCATTTATTTCCCCTCATTCATGCTGAAGCTTGCTTCAGTTCCCGGGAGGCTACGTCACACAGAACAGGGAGTGAGAGGAGGATCGGCCGAGGCCGAGAGCTGCTACAGGTCTAAACAATCCCTGCTAGGGTCACGTGATCAGCAGACGAGGTAGCTGCGGTTAGAGGAATGTCCCCATCCCATCACGTGATTGGAAATCGGGGCCCGATCACATTCAGTGCGTTTACATGGGAAGTTTAATTCCTCTTTAATTCAGAATTAAAATTTAATCGGATTTAAAATGAGTAAAAAATTACAATGAAAATGGCCATTCAGAATTCCACGGAGCAAAAACGGTGGTGTTTTTATGCATTTTGGCCGTTCGTTTACACGAAAACGAAGCTCAAAGTCACCAAAAACGATCATTTCTGAAAACTCCGGCCAAAGTGGAGATTTAAAAAAACTCAGTTTTCACGTTTGCTTGTAAACGGAGGGAAATGGACATTTAGGCTTCAGAACGTCACATTATGCAACAGAAACATCACCAGCGTCATGTGTGAGACCTGTGTTTACAATTTGTTTGGCCACCGTCAATATTTTCTTGTATTTTACCTGTTTTATATTCAAAGTCACATTTAAAAGTAACTCCACATCTCTGTCACTCCAAACGAAAGACTCTCGTTCCGTCTTGGAAGTAACTGGCAGTCCAGGCTGATTTATGGTTCCGCGTTACACCAACGCAGAGCCTACGGCGTAGGGTACGCGGTGACGTGCAACGTACGTAGGCTACTCCGTCAATTTAACGAGGAACCATATTATTCAGGCTTCACACGTGTCATTTGTTGATGTTTTTTTCCAGGATTCTGATTGGCTAGCATGACTTTATGCTTCTCGTTACACTGCCCCCTGCAGGTTTGGATGCTCATAGCACCTTAACAGTGTATTTATCTGGGTTTGTGTATACAAGGATATTTTTCAAATCGCAGAGGGGGAAATATCCGTTTTTGTAAATACCCACTATGTGTAAACGTGGCCTCAAACTTAATTCCGAAGTAAGTGGCTGGTTTATTCCAATTTTAAATCTGAATAGAATAATTCTGCGATCATGTATAAACTCATTCCACTTTAAATTAATTCCGGTCTTTCTGCGCTGCTCGTTTCCTCGTCCGTCTGTCTCCATGACGCTTTTATTCCACACTGGGCTTGTTTTGGAAACAAAGTTTCAAGATGGCAGCACGCAGTAAACCGTGGTCAAGAGCAGAGACCATTTATTTAATAAATAGCTTGGAGGACCTGGAAATAATTAAAAGAACAGATAGCAGGAAACATAAAAATTGTGAGCTTTTCAAAGTTGTAGCGGCTAAGTTTGTTTTTCTTCCGGTAAACGTAACTTCCGGCCCCCCCCCTATCCAATCAGAACCTTCCCAACCCCCAGACCTTAAGCGGAATTGGATAAAGCCGATCAAACATGTTTTCCATGTAAACCTCAATTCGGAATTATTATTTCCATGTACGGTAAGCTCGAAGGAAAATAGTTTAATTTGGAATTATTTAATTCGGAATAATTAATTTCGAATTAAAAAACATCATGTAACCGTGGCCAATGTTTCAGACTTGATGGAAATCGGATGTTGCGTCCCGAACAGGGATCAGATATATCATTATTATTTTGATCATTATTTTGAGCATCAAACAGCCGTAATTCTGCGCGACAACGCTGCTAATACTAAGAAAGCTATGGGTGAGGTGGAGGGTCGGAGTGTGGACCGGGCAGAGGTGTCAAGTAACGAAGTACAAATACTTTGTTACCTTACTTAAGTAGAAATTTTGGTTATCTATACTTCACTGGAGTAATTATTTTTCAGACGACTTTTTACTTTTACTCCTTACATTTTCACACAATTATCTGTACTTTTTACTCCTTACATTTTAAAAACAGCCTCGTTACTCTACTTCATTTCGGCCTTTAAAAAAAAACTATCCAGTTAAATTGCTCCATCCGGATAGAGTGAATTTGGTTGTGGTTGTTTCAGATGTTCTTGTCCAGTTTTGTTCTTACATCCGTTCCCTCAGATTCCTGCAACTAAACTTGGATGTACATTCCAATAAAGGTTAGGATAAATGATAACATGTCTCTGAAGTTTGACTTTTTACACCATTACAATACTTATAGGCAACTAGTCATCATATCTGCTGCTCTCTGAAACACATGTTAATGCTCAATAGTACACATATATGCTTCTTTAATATATTTGCATTATACTAAGATGCATTCATTTTCAATAGCTTTTGTCCTTAATGGCTTTTTTCTCCCTTACATTACTTTTACTTTTATACTTTAAGTAGTTTTGAAACCAGTACTTTTATACTTTTACTTGAGTAAAAAACTTGAGTTGATACTTCAACTTCTACAGGAGTATTTTTAAACTCTAGTATCTATACTTCTACCTGAGTAATGAATGTAAATACTTTTGACACCTCTGTTCGTTTAGATCAACAATCAAATACGTCACAGCAGCTTCGCTCCAACCTCCTACTTCTCATCTGGGTGTCTAAAAAGAAACGAGGGCAAGGCGAGTTGAGACGCACTGAGTAGGTACTGGTATAAAAGCGCCGATAGTTAACGCTAACAAAAGTCCCTCAGCTGGTGTCGGGTCGTCCTACCTGCGCTCGCTCGATGGCCGTGGGACAAAGGGCCCTGCAGAGGACCTTCTTGATGACGTCCGGCAGCAGGCTGATGGTGATGAGGAGGATGATGCTGAGCCAGGCCGGACCGCTGGACAGCATCTGCATGAACACGTAGTACATCCTCTGGTAGTTCAGGAAGGGCCTGGGAACAGGTGGAGGAGAGAAAAGGGCAGGAAGGATATTCCCGTCACGGACCCGTACACTGTGAGGATGCTCGGTAGGGCTGGGCGATATGGACCAAAAGTCATATCTCGATATTTTCTAGCTGGATGGCGATACTCGATATATATCGATATTTTTTCTGTGCCATAATTGGGGTTTCCCCCAAAGCATTATAGCATAGCATCTCTGTTAGCTTCATTTTTTTCTGAGGCAAACCCTTAAAAAAACAGTCAGTTTTAATACAAAGCTCACTCACTCACTCACTCATCTTCTCCCGCTTTTCCGTTACCGGGTCGCGGGGGCAGCAGCCTCAGCAGGGATGCCCAGACTTCCCTCTCCCCGGACACTTCCTCCAGCTCTTCCGGGGGGAGTCCGAGGCGTTCCCAGGCCAGCCGAGAGACATAGTCTCTCCAGCGTGTCCTGGGTCTTCCCCGGGGTCTCCTCCCGGTGGGACATGCCTGGAACACCTCCCTAGGGAGGCGTCCAGGAGGCATCCGGTACAGATGCCCAAGCCACCTCAGCTGACTCCTCTCAATGTGGAGGAGTAGCGGCTCGACTCCGAGCTCCTCCCGGGTGACCGAACTCCTCACCCTATCTCTAAGGGAGCGTCCAGCCACCCTGCGGAGGAAACTCATCTCGGCCGCTTGTATCCGCGATCTTGTCCTTTCGGTCACTACCCAAAGTTCATGACCATAGGTGAGGGTAGGGGCGTAGATTGACCGGTAAATCGAGAGCTTCGCCTTTCGACTCAGCTCCCTCTTTACCACGACGGTCCAGTACATCGACCGCATTACTGCGGACGCTGCACCGATCCGCCTGTCAATCTCACGCTCCATTGTTCCCTCACTCGTGAACAAGATCCCGAGATACTTAAACTCCTCCACCTGAGGCAGGACTTCTCCACCCACCCGGAGAAGGCATGCCACCCTTTTCCGGTCGAGAACCATGGCCTCGGTCTTGGAGGTGCTGATTCTCATCCCTGCCGCGTCGCACTCGGCCGCAAACCGCCCCAGCACATGCTGGAGGTCCCGGTCTGATGAAGCCAACAGGACAACATCATCTGCAAAAAGCAGAGATGAAATCCTGAGGTTCCCAAACCGGATCCCCTCCGGCCCCTGGCTGTGCCTAGAAATCCTGTCCATAAAAATTATAAACAGGACCGGTGACAAAGGGCAGCCCTGCCGGAGTCCAACATGCACCGGGAACAAGTCTGACTTACTGCCGGCAATGCGAACCAGACTCCTGCTTCGATCATACAGAGACCGGACAGCCCTTAGTAGAGGGCCCCGGACTCCATACTCACTCAGCACCCCCCACAGAATGGCACGAGGGACACGGTCAAATGCCTTCTCCAGATCCACAAAACACATGTAGACTGGTTGGGCAAATTCCCATGAACCCTCGAGCACCCTGCGGAGGGTATAGAGCTGGTCCAGTGTTCCACGACCGGGACGAAAACCGCATTGTTCCTCCTGAATCCGAGGTTCAATTATCGGCGGCATTCTCCTCTCCAGTACCCTGGCGTAGACTTTCCCCGGGAGGCTGAGAAGTGTGATCCCCCTGTAGTTGGAACACACTCTCCGGTCCCCCTTTTTAAACAGAGGGACCACCACCCCGGTTTGCCACCCCAGCGGTACTGTCCCCTTCCTCCATGCAATGTCGCAGAGGTGTGTCAGCCAAGACAGCCCTACGACATCCAGAGACTTGAGGTACTCAGGGCGAATCTCATCCACCCCCGGTGCCCGGCCACCGAGGAGCTTACGAACCACCTCGGTGACCTCGGCTTGGGTGATAGATGAGCACGCCTCCGAGCCCCAACCCTCTGCTTCCTCAGTGGAAGGCATGTCAGTCGGGTTAAGGAGATCCTCAAAGTATTCCTTCCACCGTCCGACAATGTCCCCAGTCGAGGTCAACAGCTCCCCACCAGCACCATAAATGGTGCCGGCAGAGTACTGCTTCCCCCTTCTGAGGCGCCGAACGGTCCTCCAGAATTTCCTCGAGGCCCGACCGAAAGTCCTCCTCCATGGCCTCCCCGAACTCCTCCCAGACCCGAGTTTTTGCCTCCAAGACTGCCCGAGCCGCGGCCCGCTTGGCCTGCCGGTACCTATCTACTGCGTCAGGAGTCCCACCGGCCAACATAGCCCGGTAGGACTCCTTCTTCAGTCTGACGGCATCCTGTACTTCCGGTGTCCACCACCGGGTTCTAGGATTGCCGCCACGACAGGCACCGGAGACCTTGCGTCCGCAGCTTCGAGCCGCCGCGTTGACAATGGAGGCAGAGAACATGGTCCACTCGGACTCGATGTCCCCCGCCTCCCCCGGGATCCGAGAGAAGCTCTCCCGGAGGTGGGAGTTGAAGATGTCCCTGACAGAGGGCTCAGCCAGACGTTCCCAACAGACCCTCACAATCCGCTTGGGTCTGCCCGGTCTGTCCAACCTCCTCCTCCGCCAGCGCATCCAACTCACCACCAGGTGGTGATCAGTTGACAGCTCAGCCCCTCTCTTCACCCGAGTGTCCAAGACATGCGGCCGAAGGTCAGATGAAACGACAACAAAGTCGATCATTGACCTCCGGCCTAGGGTGTCCTGGTGCCACGTGCACTGATGGACACCCTTATGCCTGAACATGGTGTTCGTGATGGACAAACTGTGACTCGCACAGAAGTCCAACAACAAAACACCACTCGGGTTCAGATCGGGGAGGCCGTTCCTCCCAATCACGCCTCTCCAGGTATCACTGTCATTGCCCACGTGAGCGTTGAAGTCCCCCAGTAGAACAATGGAGTCCCCAGTTGGAGCACTATCAAGTACTCCTCCCAGAGACTCCAAGAAGGCCGGGTACTCCCCACTGCTGTTCGGCCCGTAGGCACAAACAACAGTGAGAGACCTATCCCCGACCCGAAGGCGCAGGGAAGCGACCCTCTCGTTCACCGGGGTGAACTCCAACACATGGCGGCTGAGCTGGGGGGCTATAACCAAGCCCACACCAGCCCGCCGCCTCTCACCATGGGCAACTCCAGAGTAGTGGAGGGTCCAGCCCCCTTCAAGGAGCTGGGTTCCAGAGCCCAAGCTATGTGTGGAGGTGAGCCCGACTATCTCTAGCCGGTATCTCTCAACCTCACGCACAAGCTCCGGCTCCTTCCCCCCCAGCGAGGTGACATTCCATGTCCCCACTGTGAGGGTTTTGGTCCAGGGATTGGGTCGTCGAGGCACCCCGCCACGACTGCTACCCAGCCCACAATGCACCGGCCTGCCATGGTCCTTCCTGCGGGTGGTGGGCCTACTGGAAGGCGGACCCGCGTCGCCGTTTCGGGCTGAGCCCGGCCGGGTCCCACGTGGCAAAGACCCGGCCACCAGGCGCTCGCCTACGAGCCCCGACCCCAGGCCTGGCTCCAGGGCGGGGCCCCGGTGACGCCGATCCGGGCGACGTAACGGTCCTTTGATCTTTCTTCACCATGACAAGCTTTGGAACCGCTCTTAGTCTGGCCCGTCACCCAGGACCTGTTTGCCATGGGAGTCCCTACCAGGGGCGAAAGTGCCCCCGACAACATAGCTCCTAGGATCACTCGGGCACACAAACCCCTCCACCACAGTAAGGTGGCGGTTCAAGGAGGGGTTAATACAAAGCCTCATGCCAAATGTCACACAGGTACCTTTTATTAACAGAGGTCTGCACAATATCAAAATGTATAAAACAAATTAAATAAAAATAAACAGCCTGCATATATAGAATAAAAATGCTTCTTGAATAAAATAAAACAAGTATGTCTTTCCTGCATAACAATTAAATTAAAATACACTGTGCAATTAATACAATGTAGACAGTAACAGGCAGACTTTTCCACTGAGGTTGACAGTTGTGCAAATAACAAAACATTTGTGCAAATCTCAAATAAAACCTTCAAGTCAAATTTATCACAAAATAAGCTATATCAAAATAAAAAAAAAAATAACAAAAAAAAACTTTTGAAAATATATCGATATATATTAAAATCTCGATATATCGCCCAGCCCTAATGCTCGGTGGTGTAAAAGCGTGGCGTTACCAGATGATGCCGCCCCAGAGGAGGGAGAAAATAACGTAGAAAAGCAGCGACCCCCAGATGACGAAGTGGTTGATCCAGGTCCAGTGGTGCGTGTCCAAGGCCAGCTGGAACAGAGAGGAAACGCTTCAGCGTTACAGCGATCCATAAGGTCCATGACGACCAGAGGTGGGTAGTAACGAGTTACATTTACTCCGTTACATTTACTTGAGTAAGTTTTGGGAAATGTACTTTTAGGAGTAGTTTTGAATCACTATACTTTTTACTTTTACTTGAGTAGATTTGTGAAGGAGAAACTGTTTCTCTTCCTCCGCTACATTAGGCTACGTTGAGCTGTTACTTTTCTTTTATCCCTTTTATCCGCGTACGCGTCAATCTCATGACATCACTGGTGATTCTTTGGGAAAAATGTTTGGTTTTGCATGTTTTGTCACATTTACACAGACTCAAACACACACAGAGTTTCTATGAGTTCATGGGCTTGTTCTAGTTCTGCTGGTTAAAAAAGAAAAGTACAAAGGCTGGAAATTTTGTGCTACTTGTGCTTAATTTATTTTTTTATTCTGTTATTTTTTTTTATTTATTTTATTATTTATTAAATAAAATAAATAAAATTCTTGAATTTACTTTAAGATTATTTTAATTTAAGCTATTTTTTATTTTTTATTAATTGTAATTGATTTGATTTTATTGATTTAATTTGCCTGAAGATGATTATTTTGTACTTTGGTCTGTTTGAATGGTTGTGTTAAAAAATAAATCAGACGTTACTCAACAGTTACTCAGTACTTGAGTAGTTTTTTCACTAAGTACTTTTTTACTTTTACTCAAGTCATTATTTGGATGACTACTTTTTACTTCTACTTGAGTCATATTATTCTGAAGTAACAGTACTTTTACTTGAGTACAAATTTTGGTTACTCTACCCAGCTCTGATGACGACGTCTGATGTCACGTTTTTTTTTTTTGTATGTAAAATAAAATCTTTCTCAGTGTAGATATTTACAATTGGATAATACAAATATAAAACGATAGGAAAAAAATATAAATTAAAATAAAGTAAGGCACAAAATATCTCCTTATTCTGGAGTTACTGAAAGTAAGCTATTAAAGTACAGCAGTGTTCGTTCACTTTTCTTATTTGGCATTAGCTCTAAAGTGTTTATATAAAAGTTTAATTCCACTGTAACTATATCAAAGTTTGGACGGGACTTGAAGAACTTCATCTTATGAATATGAAATTTACCCATCAGAAGCATAAGATTTGTTATAAAGCATATTGGTTTGTCATCACATTCAAATTTGGAGATAATATCTTTGGGTGTGATTGTGACGGACTGTCCAGTTTTATCACAGATACATTTTTCCATGTTCCTCCAAAATACAGTTGATGATGGGCAAACACAAAACAAATGTAGAATCGTCCGCCTGATGTCACGTAACAGACAAGTTGCTGATGACATCATTGAAATGATTCCTCCTCATCCCCGAAGGAAACGCCCTCACGCACCTTAAACGTGACCGTGAACACCAGCACAGTGAAGACCAGAGTCCCAAACGTCCAGTTCCCAAACATCTGCGGAAAAAAACGGAAAAGGGAAAACATTTCTGCACCCGGGAGAACAAACACCCTCGTCGTCTAAGAGAGGATCTGAAAGCACCAGGGCTGGGGATCCATTCAAATGTCAAGAATCGATTCCGATTCTTAAGATTCAGAATCGATTATCAAGATTTGATTTGATTCGATTCGAAAATCGATTTTTTCAACACAGGCCTAGAAAGCAGCCCATTCTTGAGGTTTTGGACTCAATAAACTACAACTATTTATACTAAAAACTTCCACATCTTTTTAAAAACTTGCTTAAAACCCTAAAAAAGGTGCGAGAGAGAGGATAAAAGGTCAAGACAAACTAATTAGAGGGAATGCGCATGACGTCACAGATACGACTTCACAGCGGGTTTCGCCCACTGAGTGTCAGAAAGACTGAGTGTCAGAAAGACTGAGTGGCAGAAAGACTGAGTGGCAGAAAGACTGAGTGGCAGAAAGACTGAGTGTCAGCGTAAACTTTCAGTTTGAGCAACTGGAAAACATCTAAAACGGGAAAGAGCTGTTGTGCGATCGACTGTACTCATAGATTTAGCAAGAAATCTGAGTTATCGTTTTACAGACTGCTGAAAAATAAGCTTAAGAGAGACAAATGGATCACTGCAATTCGCATAAACAACTGGATTCCAGGCACCGAAACATGGATTTGCAGTTCCCATTTTGTATCAGGTAATGTTGGATTTTTGGGTAGCTAACGTTAAATGGTCCAATCATAAAGTTCGGTGTCCTCATCACTTTAATTTCGCCAATAAATCCTGTCTTGGAGTAGGACCAAGCGTCAATACTTTTGTATGCCTTCAAGCTTTGCTTCGTGTATTTCCCCGGCGTAGAAATTAAGTACGTACAGGACTGTCTCAGAAAATTAGAATATTGTGATTTTCTGTAATGCAATTAGCAAAACAAAAATGTCACACATTCTGGATTCATTACAAATCAACTGAAATATTGCAAGCCTTTTATTATTTTAATATTGCTGATCATGGCTTACAGCTTAAGAAAACTCAAATATCCTATCTCAAAAAATTAGAATATTCTGGGAATCTTAATCTTAAACTGTAAGCCATAATCAGCAATATTAAAATAATAAAAGGCTTGCAATATTTCAGTTGATTTGTAATGAATCCAGAATGTATGACATTTTTGTTTTTTTAATTGCATTACAGAAAATAAAGAACTTTATCACAATATTCTAATTTTCTGAGACAGTCCTGTATAAATATCAGGAAACTCGATTTGTGGCCAAATATTAATGTCCATGGACCACTGGTTCTTGGGGTAACTGTACGGGTCACTGTCAAGTCCAACTGACGCTAATTTAAGCCCATTATCCCGTCTTCTCCACTAGTTGCAGCCATTTTTGCTGATGTTTTGCCACTCAGTACGAGTAAGGCGGCGTGATCAAGTGGGGAAGTGACGTCAATGCATTCCCTCTATTAGATAACCTGCATGGTGGTTACAGCTGGTTGTCGATGCCAAACACTTCCGTTTGAAGGACGGAGAGATTTTAGTACTTGAAACTCACAACAAACAGAGACATGAATAAAGGAACCGGCGTCTGGCACGAGAACAAGGACACACAAACTACACACAGATGCACAAACACAGCAGACGGAACAACAGAGATGTTGGATCTCGGGTTGGTTTTGCCACAAATACGAGCGTTGATTTATCTCCGACCGGAAAACAAGGTACAGAGACAAAAGCGGGGAAGCGGCTCACATCTCTACTGGTGGGCGTGTTAGGGGGGCGGGGACTGTGCAGGGTTCACAGAGATTAGAGACTAGATGGATGCGGTGAGGCGAGGGAGGATGGGACGGGGGAACTGAAGGCAGAAGCGGTACAACGGGAACTAAAAGGGGATGACAGAGAGAGAGAGAGCCGTCAGGGAGGGAGCCAGGCTTACCATCTGTGTGTTGGTGGTCATAAGCTGAAGAAGAAGAAGAAGAAGAGGAGGAGGAGGAGGAACGAGGAGGGGGGGAGCAAAATAAAGAGCGAGGAAGCGGGGAGAAAAGGGGGGAAGAAAAGAGAAAAGAATCAGATTCAAATGAACTTCAAGATGTTTCAACTTAAAAAACAGGTCAATCGAGGGGTGGAATAACAAAGATAAGAAACTGCTGCAGATATATGGGCTCAAATTAAAGCCATAAATATTTTGTATCTGTAAATAAACTTTGTACTTGTAGAAATATTTTGTGCATGTGCAAAAAATATTTGTACTTGTAGAAATATTTTGTGCATGTGCAGAAAAAATTGGTACTTGTAGAAATATTTTGTGCATGTGAAGAAAAAATTGGTACTTGTAGAAATATTTTGTGCGCGTGCAGAAAAAATTGGTACTTGTAGAAATATTTTGTGCATGTGAAGAAAAAATTGGTACTTGTAGAAATATTTTGTGCATGTGAAGAAAAAATTGGCACTTGTAGAAATATTTTGTGCTTTTGCAAAAAATATTTGTACTTGTAGAAATATTTTGTGCATGTGCAGAAGAAATTGTTACTTGTAGAAATATTTTGTGCTTTTGCAAAAAATATTTGTACTTGTAGAAATATTTTGTGCATGTGCAGAAAAAAATGGTACTTGTAGAAATATTTTGTGCATGTGAAGAAAAAATTGGTACTTGTAGAAATATTTTGTGCATGTGCAGAATAAATTGGTACTTGTAGAAATATTTTGTGCATGTGCAGAAAAAATTGGTACTTGTAGAAATATTTTGTGCGCGTGCAGAAAAAATTGGTACTTGTAGAAATATTTTGTGCATGTGAAGAAAAAATTGGTACTTGTAGAAATATTTTGTGCATGTGAAGAAAAAATTGGCACTTGTAGAAATATTTTGTGCTTTTGCAAAAAATATTTGTACTTGTAGAAATATTTTGTGCATGTGCAGAAGAAATTGTTACTTGTAGAAATATTTTGTGCTTTTGCAAAAAATATTTGTACTTGTAGAAATATTTTGTGCATGTGCAGAAAAAATTGGTACTTGTAGAAATATTTTGTGCATGTGAAGAAAAAATTGGTACTTGTAGAAATATTTTGTGCATGTGAAGAAAAAATTGGCACTTGTAGAAATATTTTGTGCTTTTGCAAAAAATATTTGTACTTGTAGAAATATTTTGCACATGCACAAAATATCTCGACAAGTACCAATTTATTTTGCACATGCACAAAATATTTCTACAAGTACAAATTTTATTTACAGATACAAAATATTTATGGCTTTAATTTGAGCCCATACAGATACTCCTTGCAGCGAGCAAAAAAGCTGTTACAAGGAGGTGGTTAAAACCTGAATCCCCCGCTATAGATGAATGGATAGGAATAATATATGGAATATATGTCATGGAAAAGTTGTCATTCTCTCTAAAAATCGAGAAGGAGAAATTTGACCAGATGTGATTCTAAGTGGACCGAGTACATAAAACCTATTAGGTCTGACTTTTGCTAACTTGACAAAAATAAGGAGTGGGATCAAAATGTGTTTTGTAATATGATATATTGATATAATCTACAGCACGATCTTTACTGATTCTGCCTTGTGTGTAATTTTCTGTATGTAATATTTAAGATGTACGACGGAGTATTAGGGCCAAACTAAGACAAAAAAAAGGAATATTTTTTAGATTTAGATTTATTTATTTAAGGGAAATTACGAGGATAAAGTCATAATATTATGAGAATAAAGTCGTAAAATTACGAGAATAAAGTCATAATGTTGCGAGAATAAAGTCGTAATATTACGAGAATAAAGTCGTAATATTACGAGAATAAAGTCGTAATATTACGAGAATAAAGTGGTAATTTATGAGAACTCTAGCTGAAACAAAAACAAATGAGGAGTAGGTACTAGTGGAAAAGCGCCAGAAGTGATTTTGACGCTATTTAAATCTGCATCTGTGAAATCAAGGCTTTTCCAAATAAAAGATACAAATAAAAAAAAAAATAAAAACAAAAAAAACAAAAAAAAAACAGGTCAATCGAGATCAACTGACTCAGCGATACGGAGGAAGATGCTACGGCCGAGTCGGTATGGATGGAGGTCCGATGCTGCTGAACTACGGGGTTGAGGGGGGGCTCCAGCAGTACCTGGGGGGGGTGGCTCCTACGTGACCGACGCCTCCGTGTTTCACCTCCGGACCTGCGCTGACTCACCTGGCCGTTGCTGGTGAAGGTGGTGTTGTCGAACAGGAAATAGGCACCGAAGAAGAAGACGACGGCGTCGAACACGCCCAGGCAGGTCCAGTACAGGAACACGGGCCAGCGCAGCAGCGAGTTCTTTGAAACGTCCCTGCGGGAAAAACACAAACACGCGCATCGTACATCGTTATTTTAATATTGCAGATTATGGCTTACAGCTTAAAGGAGCTTGAGGCTCCTTTTAAGAAATGAGACTCTCTAGCGCCACCCTTCGCCACGACGGCCGTTGGGGGTACTGCAGCCAACAGTGAAGCCGGCACGGGAGAACGGGGAGAACGTGCATGCAGCGTCATGTGACGTCACATCCGCAGGACAGCGCGGGAAATTCGGGCCCCGAATTGCAGCACATTTTGCAGCACACAGCCTGTTCAAGGCAACGGAGAGATACACTAGAGGAAACATTCTTTTGGGTTTGGAACGCTTCATCTGACATTATTACTAGAAAACTTAAAATGTATATGAATTCTTTTCATAAATCCTGCCTCCATCCTGCCTCATGCTCCTTTAACAAATCTTAATCTTAAACTGTAAGCCATAATCAGCAATATTAAAATAATAAAAGGCTTGCAATATTTCAGTTGATTTGTAATGAATCCAGAATGTATGACATTTTTGTTTTTTTAATTGCATTACAGAAAATAAAGAACTTTATCACAATATTCTAATTTTCTGAGACAGTCCTGTATATATACCTACCCCTTTTACTGGTACCTTACATTGGTTACAGCAAATCGTAAGGTAATAATTCAATAATTTTAAACGTAAGCTCAGGACACATTTAATTGATCAGATTACCTAATAATATTTCTAGATTTGTTATTTTTTTCTTTAATCATGTAGATACCACGTATTCTATTCATCCTGCTGTTTATTTGCTTTGTTTTTGTTTTTAGACTGCAATCATGTATTCTGCATATTTTAAATCTTTGTACAATCTTTTTGCTGTATTTCACATAGGTAGAGGCCTCGTATAAGCCCCTTGGGCTTTTTGCCTCAGCCTAGCACATTACCAATCTCTTTTTACATTTGTATGTTACTCTTTCTGTTTTTTATACTATGCTGAATAAATACATCTAAATCTAAATCAAATGCAAAAGAGCAAAGCTCAAGACTTTTTAAATGAATTATCAGTAAACTCAAATATCCTATCATAGCAAAATAAAGAAAGGCACAGAGCTCAAAACCCAAAAATAACTTAAATTTCCCATCATAGCAAAAATAAATAGCACATGGCTCATGGCTGCTTTCAGAAACATTGTGTGGCAGAATTATCAAACAGATCCAGGGCAGCAAACAGAGACGTATGAAATCGTTTTTATTTTTTCCCACATTGCGTTACATTTTTTTTTAATTTTTGAGAAGTTGATTTTTAGCATTTTATGCAAATGTAACCCCGAGACAGTATATAAAGTAATGAAATATAGACAATGTATGCAATTATAACCAAAACTTTAGTTTAGTTATTCTCGTGTCCAACAAAACATTCCTTTTTTGGACATAAACAAAAAATACCAAAAGTTGTAATGTAAAAAAAAAAAAAATCGATCTTTAGACATACGAATCGATTTTTAAGAATTAATATGAGAATTGATTTAGAATCGGAAAATCGATTTTTTTTCAACACAGGCCTAATGAATAAATAAAAAAAACTTTAATGAAAAAGAGAAACACGCGCGTCGTCATGGCGACACTCACCTGTACAGGGAGGGGTCCCTCTTCAGCGTATCCATGGCGACGTGCTGCTCCACCAGGCTGTACAGGAGGATGGGCAGCGAGGTGAAGCTGATGTTGTACAGCGTCAGGTACGCCGTGTCGTACAGCGGCTGCGGAGAGAACGAGACACAGATGGAGTCTGACATCTGGAACTGAAACACCGTCTGTAACCTCGCTGACTGCTGTTGAGACGACCATTATTACAATTTGAATTACATTTAAAATACATTTCTTTGATCTCCCTCTCTGTCTCTCAACCTGCGCTGGAGGAGGACAGACTTCAGCCGTCCCTCTCATCCAAGATGCTTCCATGGTGACGGGGGGACGAGGCCTTCTCAACTTTAAAGGGGACCTATTATGAAAAACAAGTTTTTTCTTGCTTTAACATATATAAAGTGGTCTCCCCTCAGCCTGCCAACTCAGAGAAGGAGGAAAGCAACCAAATTCTGCAGTGTCTGTACAGCCGCCCGGATGATCCGTTTAGTGTGATGTGGATCTACGAGCCGTTCAGATTCTGGGAGCGATTTACATCGGTTGGCCTCCGATGCGTGAAACCACGCCCACAACTAACTAACGTGAACGTTATCTTCACCTACCTGCTGGGAGAACCCGCAGAAGAACTGGTACAGGAACTGGGGAAAGATGAAGCACACGTTCTGCAACGACAAGAGTGGAGAAGGTGACGAGCTTGTGACAAGTACAAGTAATACAATTTCAAAATGAAAATCTAAAATTTTCTGCAGTTTGGAGCAGGAAATGAAACAAAGTACTATCATAAATCTGTTTAAAAAGAAATACAAAACATTATTTATAAACACGTATATGGAAGAGGAAATGCGTTAACTAGGAGTGTTAGAAACAAAATAGGGAAAAATGGTATATTATACTTGCTTAAGATATGTTTAGATATCTATGTAGTATATATTATCTGTTGAGAGGGATAGTTAAAATTATGTAATATATATTTATTGGGTGTCGTTTATATAGTGTATATTTATATAGATGTATATAATAGTTGTATTTTCTAGATATTGATATAATATTTATGTAATATGTATATTGTCTATATACTTTTATGGATAATTATGTAATAATAGGCATGTTTACGGAGTATTTATATAGATTAAATTTATATGGACACTGTATAGATATAATAATAGCAATAATGTAAATCCATAGCGTTATAAAGGGGTAGAAAAAAAAAAAGTGTAAACTTCTTCCTACTCCTTTTTTTCGAACATATGTTAATATGAAGATGTAAATGTTTATCTTTTTATTATTATTTTTACTTTCATTTTATATACATGTTCGAAATAAAAATTAATTAATTAATTAATTAGTTCGTTCATTCATTCATTCATTCATTCATTCATTCATTCATTCATTCATTCATTCATTCATTCAGAATTGCAGCCATCTACACGTTTCTGTTCATGCAGATTGCGCGCTGGAAGCCTGCTGATTGGGGGACGGCTTGCCAAGTAGGAGGAAAGAAATCAACTAAAACCAGCCGGCAGGGCCGAGCTCGCTGCAGCGGCCGCCCACAACGATGATCGGGGGAATGTTCATGGATCCTGGGATCTGTCGGAGACGCTGCAGAAATCTGTTTTTTTGTAATTCCGTGTTGGACTGGGAGGCACAGTGAAGAGGACACCCAGAGGAACGGCGTCCCTCGTACCTTGTAGAAGAAGTACTGCACCAGCTCGGCGATCCGGATGTAGTAGTAGTGGCCGTGAACCAGCAGCATCTTTTTCAGATGCTTGAACTTGGGAATGGCGTAGTCGCTGTTTCTGGCCGCCTGCCGGCCCTCTTTACCCATGATGCCTGAGGAGAGACAACAGTCAAGTAAGTAAGTACCGTATTTTGCGGACCATCAGGTGCACCGTATTATAAGGCGCAATATCATTGAGTAGGTCTATTTTTATACATAAGATGCATGATAAAACATATAAAGCGAAACAAAACAGTCTGGTAACTTTATTCAACTCATTCTCATTAACTCAGAATATCGTTTCGTAGTAAGTAGTAATGGTAGATGGGTTTAATATTTATAGGAAAGATAGAAATGCTTATGGAGCTGGAGTCTGTATTTATGTGCAGAGCCACCTGCCTGCTAAAATAAGGAATGATCTAATGCAATCTGTCATTGAAGTTATTTGGTTGAAAGTGCATTTAAAACATCTCAAACCTATACTTATTGGATGTGGTTACAGACCACCCAGTGCTAACCAGGAATATTTAGATAAATTGTGTGATATGTTAGATTTTGTTTGTAGTACTAATGATGAAATCTATTTTATGGCCGATATGAATGTAGACTGGAAGTTTTTGTCGTGTCCGATGAGAAGGAAATTAATAGATACATGTGCAGCTTCTGGATTATTTCAAGCAATGGATAAACCAACAAGAATTAGCTTTAATAAGAATGGCAAGCAAGTGGCGACATGTATTGATCATCTCTATTTGAACACTCCAGACGTATGTTCGAAAGCTATATCGATGCCTATAGTATGCACTGATCATAATTTAATCGCAATTGTTAGGAAAACAAAAGTACCAAAGGAAGGTTTTAAGATAATTAAAAAGAGATTATTTAAAAATTTTGATCAAGAAAAATATGTGAGAGATATTGCAAATGCTAGGTTAACGAATATTCTGCTGCTTATGATCCTGAGGCTGCCTTTCAGGTTTTTGATGAAACTTTAACGAATGTTATAGATAAGCACGCACCTGTGAGAAAAAACAGTTAGAGCCATCAACTCTCCATGGTTGGACAAATAATTGAAAGAATACATGATTGAAAGAGATCAGGCAAAACAGATAGCTTTATCATCGTGTATTAAGTCAGATTGGCAAGTTTATTGTAAATTAAGAAATTTTGTTACTAAACTAAATAAGAGAAAGAAAAAAAACTACTATGGTAATATTATTCATGAAATTAAACACGATAGTAAAAGATTATGGAGCACTTTAAGTCATTTAATTAAAGGCAATACTAAGTATACACCATCTTATTTAGAAACTGGAGGAAAGTTTTTCACTAAACCTAAAGACAGTGCAAATCATTTAAATAATTATTTTATAAGTAAAATAGAGAAACTTAAGAGCCAGTGATTGATTATCGTTGTTTTGAACTGTTATTTCTGTTTGTTTTCTACTGCCCCCTCTTGTCCTGTACATGTATGCATTTTTGTTTTTGCTTTGCGCACGTGTATTGTTACCTGTTTTGTATTAAAAAAAAAACTAAAAAAAACAGGTGGTAAAGCGACTCACCGATTCCCACGTGCGCCTCCAAGATCATGCTGACGTCGTTGGCTCCGTCGCCGATGGCGAGGGTTATGGGATGCTCCTTGGAGGCTTTGATCAGCTTCACGATCTGTTGACGGAGAGACGGTTTGATCTCTGCGACTCGGTGGGACGTACCTGTACCTGTACCTGTACCTGTACCTGTACCTGCACCTGTACCTGCACCTGTACCTGCACCTGTACCTGCACCTGCACCTGTACATGTACCCGCACCTGCACCTGCACCTGTACCTGCACCTGTACCTGTACCTGCACCTGTACCCGCACCTGCACCTGCACCTGTACCTGCACCTGCACCTGTACCTGCACCTGCACCTGCACCTGTACCTGCACCTGCACCTGTACCTGCACCTGCACCTGTACATGTACCCGCACCTGCACCTGTACCTGCACCTGTACCTGCACCTGCACCTGCACCTGCACCTGCACCTGTACCTGCATCTGTACCCGCACCTGCACCTGCACCTGCCTGGGCCTAGGGATGGGAATTGATTATATTTTTCCGATTCCATTTTCGATTCTGCTTAACGATTCGACTCTTTATCGATTCTCTTATCGATTCTCATTTGGAAAAAAGGAGAACAAACAGGTTGATTTTAGCATCAACTTTGTTTTATATCTTTGAACAAAAAAATACAAGTGAGGTTTTAGACGCCCCCAGCCTTGGGCTCCTCAATGGTGTGCCAGGGGGTCCCCACATAATTATTTGTGATATAAAATATGAATTTAATATAAAATAATAATAATAAAATAAATATTCTTCTGTAGAAATTAACTAAATACAACTAATTATTCTGTGGCAATTACACAAGAATGTCCAGTAACATGTTCAACACCACAAACTTAGTCACTGCTCGGTGACAGTCATCTATTCTGGCCTGATAAATGTCCACATTGCAAGTATTGTCGCCCTGTTGTCATCCTTTTTGGTAAAATGTAACCAAACTTTCGAGCGTGTATGCCGCTTTGTCCCCGTGTTTTCCTGCTGGGCGCGAATGCAACGTATGCAGCGTAACTACGCCCACTGGAATCGATAAGGGAATCGTTTGCAAAAAAGGCAAACGATTCCAAGGAATTGAAACACTGGGAACCGGTTCTCAACAAGAACCGGTTGTCGATTCCCATCCCTACCTGGGCCTTCTGCAGCGGCGCCATGCGGCAGCAGAGCACCGCGCTGCAGTTGCGGCAGATCTCCAGGAAAACCTCCCTGTAGTTGCCGTGGACGACGGCCGCCTGGCCGGGCTTCAGGATGGCGGAGAGCGTGGCGCCGTCGATGATCAGGCCGAAGTCCTGGCAGTCCACCGACAGCCTGAGACAACAGGGGGGAGACGGTTAACCCGGATCTGGACCCGTACCGGGACCAGTGGCGGCTGGTCAGTAGGGGGCGCTACTGCTGTAAAATGTATACTGTATATGGGTCAATGACGTGACGACTATATCTTCTGAAAAACAGATTTCTTTTCAATTCAAAATAGGTTTAAATGGATAAAAAAATACCATATATATGACCTACCTGTCCCACATATGGAGATACTTGAATTTAAAAAAAAATACTAGTTATTTGGGATTTTGTTGTTGTTTTAAGCGTCAAAATGTCATGTGGTGCGACGGTCCGACCAGAAAACATTTTTTGGAATCACTCTAAATGTTTTTAAATCAATCTGGCATGATTTCCGAAATCTCTTGTAGTGTGTAAGATTGAAACATATTTGTATTTATATTTCCATCATAATATACAAACAAAGTTTGACTGATGATGTCCATTTTATGAAATAACATGTGGCACGACCATTAAAAAAACAACAATTTTTGTATAATATTGAAAACTTGTAAAAAAAAAGATGTTAAAGGAGCTGTATGTAAGAGCAATAATAAAACGAATCATAAAATGACCCCGATATGTCAACAGACATTTAAAAATGTTAATTTCAAATACTTATGTCACTGACAACAGCACTCAAGCCAGGATATTCCAGTTTAAAAAGAGGAGTTGCAGCCCTCAACTGATGTTTATGTTGTCATTTTTTGTTTTGGCCTGAAGCTCCACCCTCCACCTATCTCCCAATCACCAAGTCAGTATTGTTTCTGAAGCTCCACCCTCCACCTATCTCCCAATCACCAAGTCAGTATTGTTTCTGAAGCTCCACCCTCCTCCTATCTCCCAATCACCAAGTCAGTATTGTTTCTGAAGCTCCACCCTCCTCCTATCTCCCAATCACCAAGTCAGTATTGTTTCTGAAGCTCCACCCTCCACCTATCTCCCAATCACCAAGTCAGTATTGTTTCTGAAGCTCCACCCTCCACCTATCTCCCAATCACCAAGTCAGTATTGTTTCTGAAGCTCCACCCTCCACCTATCTCCCAATCACCAAGTCAGTATTGTTTCTGAAGCTCCACCCTCCACCTATCTCCCAATCACCAAGTCAGTATTGTTTCTGAAGCTCCACCCTCCACCTATCTCCCAATCACCAAGTCAGTATTGTTTCGGCATCCGGGTTGCCAGCTCGGCTCTAATTATGGCAGCCATGGCAGCCTACGTTCCTGCTGCATTCTGCAGCCTACCTGGCAACCTCTGGTCGGGGGGAGGAGGGGGAGGGTACACGCCGCTCAACAATATTTTGAAAGTGACTGCAGTACCAGTTTTGGACATTTCTTACAGACGGCTCCTTTAAGATGTTAAGAAAAATTAATTTATTTTAATATGAATCATGGTTGCACCACCACATGACCTTTTTTAAGGCTAGTGCCAATTCATCTTGACAGAAAAACTCAATTTAAAATGTTTATATGAAGTTATGTGTACACAACATTCTTAATGTTTGAACTACTGCAATAGAATAGTAGATTTTTTTTTATATTTTAAAATTGACCTGTTGAAAATCCTTATTCGTCATTGACCCATATACGGAAGAGTATTAGGGCCATGCAGGAGAAAAAATATTTGAGAGGGGAAGATTTTGATTTATTGTGCACTTCGAGAAAAAAGCCGATATGTTGAGAAAAAAGTCTAAATGTCGAGAAAAAAGTCTAAATGTGGAGATTAATGTTTAAATACAATTTCAATAATAAAGTCGAAATTTCGTGAATAAAGTCGAAATTTAATCTTTTTTCTCAACATTTCAACTTTATTCACAAAATTTTGACTTTATTCTTGAAATTGTATTTCAACATTAATCTCGACATTTCGACTTTTTTCTCAACATTTCAACTTTTTTCTCGAAATTGTACTTGTACTCCAGTGTAAGTTCTACAATATTTGATAAGCACGTGACCTGAGGATCTCTGTTAATTGGTTTGAATTAGATTAATGAAGGGATGCAGTCGTTTTCGTCCCAGAAACTCAGTTATTATCAGCAACAAATCAGCGATTCGATTCGTTTAATGAATGAAATAAAGAATAAAATAAATAAAAAATAAAACAAATTTAAAAAATTATTCCAGACAGAACAATGGAAATGTTAATGTTTTTCTTCTCTCTAATGTGTAAAATAAACCGAACCCAAACCAGGAAGAAAAAAACAATATAAAATAACAGTGGACTTGTTGAAATGTTAAACCCCTACTTTATGTTCAGTTTTTTTTTCCGCTGCAGCAGAACTGAACTGCTTCACTAAAACTTAGGACCAATAAGCCATTATTGTTGGATTGTTACATTTTTCTAAATTAAAGGACCAAAATATTATTTTCTATAGGACTGGGGATCGATTCAAATGTCAAGAATCGATTTGATTCCGATTCTTAAGATTCAGAATCGATTATCAAGATTTGATTTGATCCGATTCCGATATTGATTTGGGTCAGTGTTATTAAAACAGTTTTTTGAGCTGTTGCATGAATTATATGACTGTAGTTCTGCAACATATTAATATTAGTTTTATATTGAGATTCAACAGCAAGTATTGCAGCTAATGATGCTGTAAGGACCAATCAGCTCCCAGAATGCTGATAGAACTGCTTTCAGAAACATCGTGTGGGTCAGAATTATCAAACAGATCCAGGGAGGAAACAGAGACGGATGAAATCGCTTTTATTTTTTCCCACATTCCGTTTAAATTTTTTCCATTTTCGTACTATTTCGGTTTTACATTTTTGAGAATTTGGTTTTTAGCATTTTATGCAAATGTAACCCCGAGACAGTATATAGAGTAATGAAATATAGACAATTTATGCAATTATAACCTAACCATTTAATGTTTTCATACCTTTAAACATATTTAAAGGCAAAAACATGGCATCAGTTTATTCTTGTTGCCAACAAAACATTCCTTTTTTGGGCGTAAACAAAAAAATACCAAAAGTTGTAATGATGAAAAAAAAAAAAATCGATCTTTAGACGAATCGTTTTTTAGGAATTAGAATTTTTTTAGTAATTAATATGAGAATCGATTTAGAATCGGAAAATCGATTTTTTTCAACACAGGCCTACAAGCTTGTACCTGACCGTGACTTGTGTGTACCGGTACCCCAGTACCAGGGGTACCAGCGGTACCGGTGGTACCACGTACCCGGACATGGAGCGCTGCCGCAGCACGGTGCGGCTCAGCTCGAACAGCACGTCGTGCAGGCTCTGCTCCTCCGTGCGCTTCTTGGTCAGCTCCAGGATCTGGGTGCTGCGCCGGAACAGCTTGCTGGCGTAGCAGGTGGCGGCGGCCGTCTCCATCTTGTCCCCCGTCAGGACCCACACCTTCATCCCGGCCTTGTGCAGCGACTCGATGGTGTCGGCGGCTTTCTCCTGCAGCCTGATCAATAGATCAATGATCAACAGATCAATGAGCGTCAGATCAGTGACTACGTTTACATGCAGTCAAAATTCAGGTTATTGCTAATATTCCGGTTACTGAAACATTCTGAATATTCCGTTTACATGCGTGAGTAAACAGAGTTATCCCTGTTTACATGGTGATTAATCATTCGGGATATCTGGATCAAACCAGCGACGCGCGGAGAACGTCATGACGCAATTCCAGTCATTTCCGCTTCTTCTTCCTGTATCCAAATTCAAAACAAATGCTGCTTCGTGCAACTTTTCGCTCACCTTCTTGTAAATCTGGCTATCCTGGTACTTTCTACCGTCTACAAATGCAGAAATGTTCATATCCTTCATTACATTTATGAAGTGATTAGTCTCCTCCTCACTCCAAAAGTGTGGCGTGGTCTTGCCTTTCTCCATGTTTATAAGAACTTCCTTATAAAAGACCAAGATTCTGACCAAGAATATGAGCAAATTCCGGTTATTCAAAGGGGGTTATTGGTGTTTACATGGCCGTGCAAAACCAGGTTATTCCTGCTGGAGGCCAGGAGGCCATTTAGTCTATAACAAAGAAAAACACTGTAATGGCCGTTGTCTAATCACAATATTCAAGATATATTAAATAATTTGTCTTCGTGCTGTATTCGATTATTCCATTATTATTATTATCATTAGTGTTGTCCCGATCGATCAGCCCGATCACGGCATTTTCAAAACATCGGTATCGGCCAAAAAAGTACCGGGACATACCTAGTTATTAATGTTTTTAATATATATTAAATCGTTTTATATATCGTTGCATTTAACGTCACTTCCGGCCGGCGGCCGGGGTCACCTCTGGCCGGCGAAGTAAGCGATACTAAGATGGTTTACATGTTTGAATTGTGAAATTTTATATATGTTCATGTTGCATTAAGCTGCTGCTATTAATTTCGATTGTCTAGAGTGAGGCGGCGGCTTCCCCTCATAATATCCTTCATTATTATCTTTGCAATTTAATAGAACACCCTTTTTTAAATTTTATTTTTTACACTGGAATATTGTGCTATATTGTACATGCTACTTCTGTTATCCTGGGTTGTACAAAAACCTCAATGGACAATCATTTTTATGTACATCTGGACTCAAAGGGACAATATAAGTATTTGAATATTACAGCCATACTTTGCCTGTATTTTCTATAACCTGTATTGCTGTAAACATATGTATATTGCTTAATGTAAAACCAATAAAAATTTACCGACACGGGGAAATTGACGTCGGTCATGGCAGTGAATGTCAGTAAATTATGGGTTTATCACCCAGGCCTAACATCATAGAGGACCGCCTCTCCTCGCTCTTCAGGACATTAACCTGTCAAGCAGCCGATCGATCAGTAGGATCAATCCTGAGGTCATTCTGGTCAGAGCAAAGAAAAAAAACACCCTAAAAACCCAAAGCTTTAGCACCCTGGAGATGAAAGGAAGAGGGGGAGAAGAGGCGGTGCAGCAGCCTGATCATAAGTCACCGTTAAAGCCTCGCTGGGAATCTTTTTTTGCCCTCATGAGTCATGAAAATACTTTGAAGCCAGATTAATGATTCATTAATCTCCCTTCTGTCCCCCGCTGCTGCACCGTTTCTAAATCCTTCCTTCCCTCCCTCTCCATCCCTCCATCGACCCACCTGTCCTCCACCGCCGAACTTCGGGTGCTACAGCAGCTCAAAGTTGGACAACATGAACTCAGACTAAATAAACGATAAAGATAAATTATAAGTTTGAAAAATAAAAAATACTGTATAAAATAAACAGAAACTGAACAAGTGTACTGTAAACTGAATAAATGTACTATAAAAATAGTAAGTACCGTAGGGCCCTTGTAATCTTCCCTAGGGATTGGGACACCACTTGCTACGTCACTGCGTGGTTTACGTTCGGGTACGTAAGTGACTGCGTAGTTACGTTTGCACATACGTAACACCATATCAGGAAGCTGAGAGCTAAAAGCTGTTTTAATTTCAGCTGTAGCGCTGTTAATATGCCACTTTATTAAGTTTTAATATTTTTTCAGGCGTAAAAGTAACCGTTAAGATCCCCAACCTGGGCTCAGTTTATCCAAATAACGCCTGTTAAGAAATTTGATCTGATGTTTTCGGGATGAGAACAGCCTGCCGGCTCGGGAGCTGATTTATGGTTCTGCGTTAAATCGACGCAGAGCCTACAGCATAGGTTACGGCGTACGGCGCGCGTCGCAGCGTAACCTACGCCGTAGGCTCTGCGTTGGTGTAACGCGGGACCATAAATCAGCCTTTATTCTGGCGAGATCCGAAGATACAACGCAACAACGAGCAAGCGAGTGATTATGTACATTCACTGAGTGAATATTATGAAAGTAAAATATATATTTCTCGCTAGAAA
This sequence comes from Cololabis saira, assembly GCF_033807715.1. Classification (NCBI taxonomy): domain Eukaryota; kingdom Metazoa; phylum Chordata; class Actinopteri; order Beloniformes; family Belonidae; genus Cololabis; species Cololabis saira. The sequence continues at coordinate 41,491,811 of NC_084592.1, read as the reverse complement.
TGTAATCAAAACGCATTTTTATGCAGACACTAACTCAAAATATTGATTTTACTCACTAAAAATTTGAAATGTCCGCCATGTTTTTTTGTGATTCAGTCTGTGATGACGAAAAGCATTCTGGGAAATTTTTCTAGCCCTCGGTCAGCTAATGTGCATCGGAAAACCCTCGCGCTGAAGGGCTAGATTCATAGCCACTACCCCTCGATTTGGCCACTACCACTAGATGCAAAGAGGAATTGGGACACCACTACCCTCACGGGAACGCGCAACATTTAGGGGTAGTGCTGAAAAGTAGGGGTAGTGGGTGTATTGGGACTGGCCCCAAGTCTCATCACAAAGCATCATGAATGAAACATAGAGCAGACAAATTGTATTTCAAAAGTCTTTGTGATTACTTACTTCTTAATTTTAGATCAAAGTGTTTCTACATCCTTCCTTCCCTTCCCTCCATCCCAGGACTAGGGGGGGAACAATATATCGTGCCACGAAATTTCGCGATACAAAAACGTCACGAAATGTGACAAACTGTATCGCAATATTGGGTTATTAATCTACTGTGTTGACTAGTAACACGCAGCGTATTTGTGCCGACCGCGGCTCGACCCGCGGACCAAAATCTTACTCCGCTCAGAAGAAACTAGTCCCGTTTTGAGCTCTGAACTTTTACTTATGTAAGGCTGGTGTAGAGTTAAGCCTTACCTTATTAAATTAAACCTTTTTGGGGTCGTGAGTAGGATAAACACGGGGAAACTTCTGCTGAGTTCCAGTGTACTTTAATGTCCCTCAACAGCGTAGGATTTTAGAACATCAACACAGCACCTAGTGCCGTACTGCGGCGTATCACTCCACCCAATCTAAAACAGACTAATCACTACAGATAAACTGACTAGTGTCATTATAGTCCCTGATTTACAGAATATAAAGAATATATTTATAAAATAATCAACCCTGAATTACCAAAATAACCTTCTTAACAAAAATAAATCTCCTCTTAAACTTAAGGGCTGAGTATACTTCTGCGTCACACACACGCAGAGCACACGGCGCACCCGTGGTGCCGTCACGAATCGTTCAGACTTCTCCGTCTCTCCGTTTGGTCGCGGTGCAGTACCCCCCGCGGCCACTAGTTAGCGATCTTTTTCTGAATGGTTTATCCGACTTTTTCCGGTCACAGTAAATCAAAGAAATAAGGACAACTATTGTGCAAAAAACAAAAACAAAAAAAATCACATATAAACGAAGAAAAAAGCCCTGGAAGTTCACTACTGATTCAAACCGGAAACCGGAAATGCTTCGCTTTCAAACGAACCAATCACAGCCCTCTCGGTCTGCGTGTGGACGGCGTCTCCTCGACGCGTAGTTACAATTTTCGGGAGGTGCACGTCAGTGACGGCGCATGTGACGGCGTGTCCTCTGCGTGTCCAAAAACCACACGCCGTAGACACGGCGTCGTTTTGACGCAGAAGTATAATTCAGCCTTTATAACGTGAGCATGAATCAATCTTTTTTATGATGTAAAATTGTATGTATTTATTTACTTGTATTTATTTATTTATTTAATTTTAGTTGTTAAATTTCTGGAAAAGAAAAAAGTAAAATCATACATGATAGAAACTATTCAGTTTGTGGCAAAATATTTGTACTTGTATGAAACTGAAGATCATAATGCAAACCTGACATTTACTTTTAGTTCAGTTTGTGGAAAATGGTTGGCCTGGCTTTCTCTTTAAAACGTAAACAGTTATAAAGCATTACAAACTGTAACAATAGGGCTAACGCACAGCATTGTTTTGTATTTTGTGTCTTTCAAATAAAATACCTTTTTTTCAAGTCATATGTTCCTCATTCAAGGTTGTTAAAAAAATACTGCTATAATATCGTATCGTTATCGTGACCTCAATATCGTGTATCGTACCGTATTGTGAGATTAGTGTATCGTTACACCCCTATTATGGACCCACCTGTCCTCCACCGCCGTGGCTCCCAGCAGCACCAGCTCCCTCTCGATGGCGTCGTAGGCCTGCGCCAGCCGCTGCTCCCGGTCCTGCAGGCTCAGCTTGGCTTCGGTCAGGCGGACGCAGGCGTCCCGGTACTCGGCCTCCGACAGCCGGCGGTAGGCGACGCACAGCGTCCGCAGCCCCTCCTGGGTCAGACAGATCAGGATGTCACGAGTGCAGCGTCAGTAAACGTAATTTAAGATGTTACTTTTAGGGTTCCTACACATTTTTCAAGGTCAAATTCAAGCACATTCAAGGGTCATTTTCAAAATCTTGAAGCACCTTATCGCTGGGGTAAAATATCTACAGGAATATATATACTCATAATTATTTTTTCCGCTTTTTATCACAATTATGTATATTGTAGCGTGCTGTAAACATCTAGTTATGTTTCATCTGACTGATTTTATTTCTCCTTGTAATAACTAAACTATACAGTCCGATTCCAATTTTGTGAAAGACACAGAGTTATAACTTCAAGCACTTTCAAGCACTTAAACTAAAATTCAAGCACTTTTCAGGCCTTAAAAACACAACATTGAAATTCAAGCACTTTCAAGGATTTCAAGCACCCGTAGGAACCCTGTATTTTGGTACAAGAAGCTCGAAACGCAGTTTTTAACCACGTTCAGCAACACATCGGCCTTTAAAAGTCCGTAGTCCACGCGCACGTGTATGGAGGTAGATTTGTTTCTTAATTATTCAATCAAAAAAAAGATTGCTTCAATCGAAAAATATATTTTCAATTAAAAAAAATGTCCCTTCAATCAAAAAAAATTATTTCAATCAAAGAAAAAAAGGGTTTGAATGCCAAAAAATATTTGAGAATCAAAAAAATGCATTTGAACTTTTTCTTTCATTGGAAATGTTTTTTATAATAGAAGTGAAGTTTTTTTTGTTCGAAGCAATTTTTTTTATTGAAGTCGTGTTGTTTTGTGTTTGGGCCATATTATGGGTAGGACATTTGTTTCTTTATCATTTAATCCAAAAAGAAGTTGCTTCAAAAAGAAAAAAATATTTTCAATCAAAAAAAATATTTGAGACCCAAAAAATTGCATTTGAACATTTTTTTTTCGATCGAAAATATTTTTTTCAAATTGAAGTGAAAAAAGTTTTGAAGTATTTTTTTTTATTGAATAATTTTGACACAAACGTCCCGCAGTGGGCAGATGCTTCCCCATTGGTCAGATATGTTGAAGCAATCTTTTTTTTTATTGAATAATTAAGAAACAAATATTTATTATATTGTACAATGTTTATAATACACTTATTCAGTTTCTATTTTACCGTATTTATTTTTTTATTTTTCCTACTTATAATTTATCTTTATCGTTTATTTGGTCTGAGTTCATGTTGTCCGACTTTGAGCTGTTGTAACACCCAGGTTCCCCTCTGGGGATCAATAAAGAACTATTTTAGGATCTGGAATAAGCTGCTGACCTCAGCATTTTTAAATCTCGGCCAAAAACAACCTATTTAAGATGGATTTTAATATGCAGTAGTGTGATGAGACTTTTATCCTATTTGATTTTGTTGTATTTTATTGTTCTTATTCATCCTCCTTTTTACTTGCGGTATAAACTCTGTTTATACTACATTAGTTTCTATTTTACTGTATTTCATGTAAAAGAGTTCATGTTGTCCGACTTTGAGCAGCTGCAACACCCGAAGTTCCCCTCTGGGGATCAACCTCAGCATTTTTAAATCTCAGCTAAAAACCTATTTAAGATGCTTTTAACCCCCAGTAGTGTGATGACACTTTTATCCTATTGGATTTTGTTGTATTTTATTGTTTTAGATTCTTATTTATCCTCCTTTTCATCCATTACTTGCTGTAAAGCACTTTGGCACACGAAAGGCTGTTGGAAAGTGCTGTATAAATAAAGTACATCACATCTCTACGTGGCTCCGGCTCGCCAGACGGCCTCACGAGGACAAACAAACTCTGTCTCTTCAACCATAAACTGGATGATCTTCAGGAAGGAAATGAGGAAATCTCCCTGGAGAGAGATTTTCTCTAAGAGAGGGGTCACCAACCCTGGTCCTCCAGGGAGAAGATAAGATAAAATAGTCCTTTATTGATCCCCAGAGGGGAAACTCGGGTGTTACAGCAGCTCAAAGTCGGTTGTAGGAAAAAGTATGAAAAATGAAAAATACTGTATAAAATAAACAGAAACTGAACAAGTGTACTGTAAACTGAATAAATGAACTACAAAAATAGTAAGTACAGTATAATAAATAGTCTGTTATACTAATATAGTATAAAGGAATAGTGTGTAGTTGCAGTCTTATTATAAATACAATCGAGTCCAAGTCCACCATGTTTTAGATCAGGGGTGTCAAACTCATTTTGCTTGGCGGGCCGGATTTGACCAATTTTTTTTTCGCGGGCTGCACGCTCAAAATAACAAAAACGGTGTGACATTTTTTTTTTCTAATTCTTTTTTTTTACTATTGTTATCTAATCCAATATCAGTTTAGTTAATTTTAAAGGAAATATGCACTTTGTTTACACTCTAATTATGTAAAATATATTTCTTCAGGATCTTTTCTTGAAATTTCTCGTTTTTTTTTCAAATTATGTAAGAAACTTTTAATATCATTTTACAAAGATAAACAGAAACAATTATGGTTTTTTTTATATTTCGCTTTTTTATAGGCAATTTAATTAAAAGCAAAATCTTTATTACATCTGAGAGTGTTTCTTTGTGATTTAGAGATTTTTCCAGTACAATTAAGTGTATTTATTTTTAAAAATTGGCGCGGATATTTACGCCAGTGTGCCGAAAAAGTCAGCACTTCTTTTTTTAACTGTTTTACTTTGTCACTATCGTATTCAAAACTGAAATTCTCTGAATAAATATCTCATCTTTTTTAGCAGTGATATTTTTCCTGCGAAAATGTATAATAGTAGTCAGTTAATAAAAATAAACGACCGTCTACAAAGAAATAAAATCGGCAAATGCATTCTAGAAAACTAAAAAAAAGTTGAAAACTGCTCTATTTGTGGAATAACGATGGATTTGTAGAAGAAATATATTATTGGATATGCTGCGATTCATGGCAATTATTTATGCCTTCCTTTTTAGTAAATTAACATTTCGTTTTTTTGCGTTGGAAACTTCTCACAGCTGCATGAAAATCTCTCTCGGGTTGCATGCGGCACATTTGACACCCCTGTTTTAGATGTTTCCCTGCTTCAACACACCTGATTCTAATCAAGGGTCATCCCTAGATAGATGGATAGATGGATGGATGGATGGATGGATGGATGGACGGACGGACGGATGGATGGATGGATGGATGGATGGAATTCGTATCAGGGTGTGTGGAAGCAGGGAAACGTCTAAAACCGCACACAGAGTACTAGCCCAGTTTGTACATTTTTGGTTCCTTTCCTCGAGTCTTAAGTCCTCCTTCCTTAGAAGAACGAGGAGACAGGAGTCCAAGTCTCATCACAAAGCATCATTAATGAAACAAAGAGCAGATTTTTTATTTCAAATATCTTTGTGATGACTTGCTTCTTCATTTTAGATCAAAGTGTGACGTGATAACAGACGCAGAACAGACTGAAAAGACAACGCTGCACGAGTGCGGAGTCATACCAGTCGTTTAGGAGATTAAAGCCGTCAATATTGACTGATCCTGTTTTTAATTTTATTTTTTAACACGTGTTGTATACTGAGGTTTCCTGCCTTAAAGGTCCAGAAAGGAAAACCCATGAATAAGGGCTGTGCGATTAATCGATTTTAAATCTAAATCGGATTTATTAATCAAGACGATGTTAAAAAAAGGAAAATCAGAAAATCGATTTTCCTTTTTTTGCAGCTGGCTGCATTACAGACAGAGCTCGTCTAGTCATCTTTGTTTGGTCAAGAAAATTGTAAATGTTGTCAGTTTACTAAACTCAAGGAGGATTTACAGTATCAATTGCACTTCATTCCCAATAGGGAAATTTGTTTGCTATTTTTCTTTAAAAATAAAGATAAAATATTTGAAACAATTTATTCCATTGTCTTTTGTAGTTTTACCAAAAAAATCGAAATCGAAATCGAAAATCGGGTTTTCAGAGAAAAAAATTATTTTTGTCCAAAATCGCCCAGCCCTACCATGAATGAATGAATGAATGAATGAATGAATGAATGAATGAATGAATGAATGAATGAATGAATGAATGTGATTCCAGCGTATCCTCAGACCTCGTCTGAGCCGGTTTACTTACGACAGCGTTCTGCTCCACCCGCGCCTTCACCTGCTCCACCTTTCCAGACACGACTCGGGGAAAAATGGACGAGTCGGCACCTTTACAGAACAGCAGGTACTCTCCTGAGAACAACCCACACACAGAAACACACACGTCAAATCAGCTGCCAGCCTCCCGTCATGAGTGATAGGAGCTCTAAAACCATCTTACCTGAACCCGACTTGACTATGACGCTCATTCTTCTTCTGACCGAGTCGAAGTTCAGCACGTGGAGCAGCTCAAACCTGAGGAGGAGAGGACGTCACACGCCTGTTCAGGTCTTCATTTATCCATTCATCTGCTTTACAAACCACCAAATTCCATTCATTTAACTCTCTACTATAGGTTAATCTTCCCTCATCTTAATTACTGCAACATTGTTTGGGCTTCGACACATTCAACATATATTAATAAATTATTGACAATTCAAAAAAGGTTTCTCAGAATGATATCACATGCAAACAGATATGAGCCATCTGCCCCCATTAAATATTCATTATTATCCGTCAATAAAATTAACATTTTTCAAACATGTTTATTTATGTTCAAATTTAAAAATTATACTGTATACAAGATCTTCCTTCTTCTTTTCATAATTTCTTTTGTGTTAATTCCGATATTCATTCTTTTGCCACAAGGCACAAAGTTGATTTTAATTTACCGTTTTGTAGAACATGTAAACATCAATTTTTCAATCTTTCAGAGGCCCCACTTGTGGAATCCACTCAATAAATCTCTTAAATCATCACCATCCTTGCCAATATTCAAAAAACATTTAAAGAATTACATTTTCTTTTGTGTTTTTTGTTTTTTTTTACTCCCCCTTGTGTAGCTTTTGTTTTGTTTTTTATTCATATTGGGAAAGGATTCTATATAAGCCACCGGGCTTCTTCCTTTCCTTGCATATTATTTCAATGTTTTTACATTTATTGTTCAATTTGTCTTATATTGCTAAATAAATAAACTGAAACTAAACTAAACCCTGACATAATCATCGGGAGATCAATGAGAGGAAAATAACAATTTTTTAGACCAAAATTTCAAAACGGCAGGTTATTTAGATTCTTCTGCTTTAGTAGATAAACAGTATGTTGTGGCTTCTCTTTCAAACTTTTGTGAGCCGCTACTGAGCGGGTCAACACAGTCTTTTACAGGAATTTAATAATAGTGTACCACTTCAGCAGATTATACTGTTACAAGAAGTATCTATAAAAAGACAAAAAGTATCTTAGTATCATTTCTGCGATCTGCCCTTTGCGGTCACAAAACTGTCCCATTTCCCACTCTCACTCTCTTCCCTTCAGCTGCAGGTTCATTAATCACTAATCAAATCACTGCAGAAGCTCTGACATCAGAAAGGAGGGGCACGAAGACAAAAATTATTCCTTCTGAACTTATCTGTCCATAATACATACAACACAAACAACACCATGCCCCCAAAAACCAATATATACACCTTCTTTCAAATAAAGAATTAAGTAAATAAAGTATATGTAGACTAACCAAGATTAATTTTGGCCTCAACAAACCGGCCCCTAATTGTAGATGCTAAAGCAGCACAATTACTGACACACATTCAAAAAAGGGCCAAAAAGAAACAGACTCAGGCAGGGTTCTCATACGTTATCAATACACAAACATCAAATATCAATCTCACAAATTCAGAAGTATTTCATAGTCCATAACAGTTCATGATTCCTGGTCCATACGAATATATGCTTAGAGTTTCAATATGTATGTGGGATGTATGAGTTCAGGCGGGGGTATATACAGGACTGTCTCACAAAATTAGAATATTGTGATAAAGTCCTCTTTTCTGTAATGCAATTAAAAAAACAAAAATCTCATACATTCTGGATTCATTACAAATCAACTGAAATATTGCAAGCCTTTTATTATTTTGATATTGCTGATTATGGTTTACAGTTTAAGATTAAGATTCCCAGAATATTCTAAATTTTTGAGATAGGATATTTGAGTTTTCTTAAGCTGTAAGCCATGATCAGCTATATTAAAATAATAAAAGACTTGCAATATTTCAGTTGATTTGTAATGAATCCAGAATGTATGACATTTTTGTTTTTGTAATTGCATTACAGAAAATCACAATATTCTAATTTTCTGAGACAGTCCTGTATAGTCTGCATGTATTTGTGTATGTGGTGTTGGAGGGCCAGAGGTTTCCAGCACATAGCCCTAAGAAATCAGAAATCAATCTGCTGCTTCCAGGAGTAAGCAGAGCTTGTCAATGGGTCTCTGTAAAACACTGTTCTTGGTTCTTGGATAAATTTGTTTCAAGTCCATGACTTAACTTCTGTAACGGCTACTTCTGACCACCGTACCCACCCACCCACCCACACACACACACACACAGCTCCCCTGCTTCCTTAAAATAGCCCTGTATTGACAGGCGGCCGCTGAGCGTGATGGAGAGCCACGGGGAACGAGGGGCGCTGACGTAAACACATGGATCAAAGCAGCAGGAGCTTTTTATAAAACCCCAGGAAATCTTACTGACATCAGTTTTTTGTTTTAACCAAGACCAAGACCAGTTAAGCTCCAGACCAAACAGAAACCTAGTAATGTCCTGATCCTGCGTGATTGTAGAACATCATCTTGGTTCAGCTAGTTTTCATATGAGCTTGTATTCAACTGCAGCTCAATAACACAGAGAAGTGGATGATGATGTTGAACTCACTATAAATGTTTCCATCCATCAGTGTTATAAATGTATATATAGATATATATATATATAGATATCTTTTGTTTTTTGTATATAAATTAAATTCATTTTGATTATAATGAGTTTAGAGGGTAGGATTTAATACGTTTTTACTTCTTCCTACTCCTTTTCGAGCATGTTAATTATGATGGATGCATGTTTTTATTCATATTTTTGTTTTTTTTGTTTTCTTATTTACATGTATTTATTATTGATTATTATTGTTTTGTTTTGTATTCACTACTGTTTCATGTTCGAAATAAAATTTCAATTCAATTCAATTACACCCAGTACTGGAGTTGAGGGGGGATGAGGGGGGATTGCATCCCCCCCTTGAAATAAAAACGGTCCAAATCATCCCCCCTGTAAAACTGCCATCCCCCCTTTCCATCCCTTATGTCATTTCATCAATGAATGTGGTTTTACTGCTATTTCAACATTTAGAGTCATCACCAGAAAAATAACACCAGAAAAATAACTTATTTGACAATTTTCACCTGTTTCAAGTACATTTTCACTTGAAATAAGTAGGAAAATCTGCCAGTGGGACAAGATTTATCTTCTCATTACAATCAAAAAAATCTTGTTCCACTGGCAGATTTTTCTAGTTATTTTAAGTGAAAATCTACTTGAAACAGGTGAAAATTGTTGTTTTTTTCCAGTGATGAGTCTTGTTTTAAATGTAATGAGATTTTTTTGACTAAAAATTAGACATTTTAACTAGAAATAAGACAAATATTCTTGTTAAGATTTTGAGTTTTTGCAGTGATCCATTTTACTTATCCTGTGAAGGACAGAGTCATATTGATAAGTTCAGAAAACTGTTTTTTATTGTTGTGTTTTGATGTATTTGATGTAAGCCCAGCGGATATTTAAAGCTTACAGAAGGCTGCATTTAACTGCTGCTATGTCATTCCTGCAGTATTTCTGCATGTGTTTTGGTCAGTGCTATTATTTGTAATATATTATATTATTTGTAATCTGCACAAATTATCTGTCCCCATATGATCAAATCCACCATCCCCCCTGATTTTTTTTTACAACTCGAGTACTGATTACACCGTATATCAGCATCACTGAAATGGACCTGATGCTTAATCAATCACAATGATATGCAAATATTATTCATATATTTATTCAAACAAGGCCGTGAATCCTGATTCATCTCCCGTTGTGGAAACACAAAAGACACTTTAACAGACCGACCTTTCAATCTCGTCGTCCTTGTTGAGGATCTCCATGTGGTTGTCTTTCAGCCTCAGGTACGTGTAGCCCAGTCTGACCGGGGAAAGGAGGAAAAACACGAGTTAACGCCGCAAAGATGAGTCACTTCTGACAGAGCTGAGCAGGAATTGATCTAAAAACATGGATAAGCCCCCCACACATCTGTAAAATCAATGCACCAGAGGGATGAAACACATGTTTAGTGCTGCACTCCGCAAGACTGAGAATAGCAGCGGATATTCGGAGGGATATGGATTTAAGGAAGGGTGGAAGGGCTATAACAGTCTGGGAGGTCCAGTTGGATTTTAAAGCTTTAACGGAATGAGTACGAGCGGAGGAATTATTATACGTGTCCTCCCGAGGTCTGGAAGCGTGAAGTTAACTAGAGTTCTTACAAACACCAGGAAACTGGACCATATTACACCGGTCATGAAATCACTACACTGGCTTCCAGAGTTTAAAATCTTACTGCTGGCCTACAAAGACTGAACTGTTTAATTAAATACTTACCTGCTGTACTGCCCTTACTTTTTAACAACTTGTGCTTTTTATTATTTTACCTCTTTTCTTATCATTTTAATTTCATTTTATTTGTTATTTAAGCATACTCTTAAATTAAATATTATTTTACCTCTATTCTTATCATTTTATTTATTATTTAAGCGTACTCTTAAGTTAAATATTATTTAACCTCTTTTCTTATCATTTTATTTCATTGTATTTGTTATTTAAGCGTACTCTTAAATTAAATATTATTTGACCTTTTCTCATCATTTTATTTCATTTTATTTGTTATTTAAGCGTACTCCTAAATTAAATATTATCTTACCTATCTTCTCATCATTTTATTTCATTTTATTTGTTATTTAAGCGTACTCTTAAATGAAATATTATTTGACCTATTTACTTATCATTTTATTTGTTATTTAAGCATACTCTTAAATTAAATATTATTTGACCCTTTTTTCTTATCATTTTATTTAATTTTATTTGTTATTTAAGCGTACTCTTAAATTAAATATTATTTTACCTCTTTTCTTATCATTTTATTTAATTTTATTTTTTATTTAAGCGTACTCTTAAATTAAATATTATTTGACCTCTTTTCTTATCATTTTATTAATTTCATTTTATTTGTTATTTAAGCGTACTCTTAAATTAAATATTATTTTACCTATTTTCTTTTCATTTTATTTAATTTTTTAAGCATACTCTTAAATTAAATATTATTTTACCTCTTTTCTCATCATTTTATTTCATTTTATTTGTTATTTAAGCGTACTCTTAAATGAAATATTATTTGACCTCTTTTCTTATCATTTTTTTTGTTATTTAAGCGTACTCTTAAATTAAATATTATTTGACTGCTTTTCTTATCATTTTATTTCATTTTATTTGTTATTTAAGCGTACTCTTATATTAAATATTATTTGACCTCTTTTCTTATCATTTTATTTCATTTTAATTGTTATTTAAGCGTACTCTTAAATTAAATATTATTTGACCTCTTTTCTTATCATTGTATTTCATTTTATTTGTTATTTAAGCGTACTCTTAAATTTAATATTATTTTACCTCTTTTCTTATCATTTTATTTCATTTTCTTTGTTATTTACTGTTTAATTGTGTCTTGCTGCTTTTAATGTTGATGTAAAGCACTTTGAATTATCTTCTGTTGAATTGTGCTATACAAATAAACTTGCCTTGCCTTAACTAGATCACAGCATCAGGACCAACCCTTTTACGTTTTACTGGAAGTACGAAATGCTCTCGATTGCTCGGCCTTATGGGAGGTCATCTAAAAACGTTTACCGTTTCATCCCTTCCACCAAAGCCACCTCATCCGGCGACGAGGAGATGTAGAAGGAGGTGGGCCGGCCCTGGTGGATGCCCCTCTTGATGCCGTCCACCGTCTCCTCCTCCTTCACCTGCACCGTGTGGCACAGGCACAGCGCCCGGAAAAACAGGTCCTCGTATTCCTGCAAACGCACACACACACACACACACACACACACACACACACACACACACACACGCTTTACTCAGGTGGAAACGGGTCCAAAGACGCGTCGTAGGAACTAACAAGCGAAACAAAGCCTCCCATTTCCTGCTGATTCTTCTGCAGAATTGATTTTGTGTATTTGTGGTCGTTTCTCAGCGAACTTTACAATAAAACGAGGCGCCGGTTCTGCACATCCCCGCCTTGGCGGGGGCCGCTCCTGCTGACTCAGCGAGATTTCTTTTATTAAAGCTAAACTAATCTCCGTTGCTCCGACCATTAAAGCAAGGCTCATCTCTTCTCTGGGCACCTGAGGACATTTTCTCCCCGTGTAAGACTAATAAAAAGACTTTAAAAGAAGATCTTCTCCTGGAATGGATGTAGGACACATCCTACGGTGCTGCATTCACTTGGAAAAAAAATAAAAAAGCTCAGTTTTCTCTATAATTTTCTATTTTTTGTGGTACTTTTGCCCAGACTGTTTTTCTGTGTCATTATTTTCAGTTTTTATAGGTATTTTTTTTAAACCCTGTCTTTCAGCTCTGACTAATGTGTTGGCCTTTGGAACTCCTGCCTTGTGGTCAGTGTTGGGACTAACGCGTTATTTAGTAACGCGTTACAGTAACGCCGTTAGTTTTGCGGTAACTAATACTCTAACGCATTACTTTTTAAATTCAGTAACGCAATTACCGTTACCAAACGGTGCGTTACCCCTTTATTTCTGGCTACAGTGAAGCTTTTTTTCCCCACACGCGGAGACCAGAGGAAATGTAGTGTGTGTGTGTGTGTGCTTTCAAAAACATGACGGTCATGGCGAGCCAAGAGAAGGTGAGTTTCGCAACGTGGAGATATTATCATTACAGTAATCCCTGGTTTTTCACAGGGGTTACGTTCCAAAAAGAACCTGTGATAAGTGAAATTCTTTTTACAATTATAGAAGGCTTCAAATTGCAGAGATCAGCACCGCCTCGCACGTATTCCACTGCTCTTCTGAGCCGCTGCATCCTGACTCTGTAGCGTCTTTTTCTCCTAAAGCCGCGGTGCAGGAGTGTTTTTTCCAGAGAAGAAAATAGTTATGGGTCGTTGTCTTCGCTCTTTTTCCATTCTGGGCAAAAAGATTCTTCTAAACCGACATGCCACCATGGATTATATCTGAGACTGTAATGAACGATTCATCAAAGGCTCCCGTTCTTGAGCTGCTGCTGAAGCTCATTGGCCGTTCTCAGCTTGTTGCTAAGAGACCAACGTTATTGATACAGGAAGTGAAGAAGTGGGGAGACTGTTTAGCCAATCAGAATGCAGAACACAAGGCACAATGCAAATCCATACAGCACCTGCTGAAATGAAGGCTAGAGGGGCTTTAAATGGGAGCATAAAATAATGTTTCTATTTAAAGTAACTAAAAAGTTACTTTTCATAGTAACGCATTACTTTTTGGTCTAAGTAACTGAGTTACTAACTGAGTTACTTTTTAATGAAGTAACTAATAACGGTAACTAGTTACTATTTTTCAGTAACTCCTCATGGTCTCCTGCATCCGGGTCCTACTCCAACCACATCCTGACATCTTATCTGAAACGGTGCTGGACCTGTGACCTCATGTGATGAGGTCACAGGTCCAGCTGAAAGGGGGCGTGGCCACTGCATTAATGACCGTAGTAGTAGTAGTAGTAATGACAGTAGTAGTACTTGTACTCACCCTCCGGTACCCCCCCGGCGAGGAGTCGATCATGTCGATGCTGGAGGCGGCGCTGAGGATCTGCCCGTTGCAGATGGCGTGAGGGATGTAGACGTTTCCGTCCACGCAGCACTCGATGAACTCCATGTTGTTCTCCGTCAGGGTGCCGGTCTTATCCGTGAACACGTACTCCACCTGGTGGGAGGGGTGTGTTGATTTAGTTTTATTTAGCACATACAATAAAAAATAACATCACACAAATAAGTGCAGTTAAAAGAACTTTTGCAGTTCATTTGCGTTCATTGTTGTGTCTAAAAATGATGTGCAGTGCCCACCCAATCAGAAACGGTACAGATATTTTGTGATTTTTTTTTTATATATATATAAAAAATAAAATTATAAAAAAATAAAGGATCCCATAACCTTTGATCGGGTGGGCAGGACGCACATTTGGGTGGACACAGCCCACCCCTGCCCCAAAACCGGCTTCGAGTTCCAGTACAGAGAGGTCCGACGGGAGGATTATGAACGTATAGTGTGAACAGACGGGTCGCGCATCCAAGCATCGGGTCGTACAGTTTGAGACCATAAATTGTGGGCTCTGAACTTTTGAACTCCGCGATCTAGTCGTGCAGTGTGAGATGGGGCAGTCTCAAACTATATCTATATAAAATATCGCACAGTGTATGCCCAGCTTAAGGTAAGGTAACTTTATTGATACCCGAAGGTAGATTTGTTTGCAGGTAAAAAGTAGAAACTTACAACAATACACCATACAGTTCAGTGACAGTGACACGGCCTCACAGTAGGGATGGGCGGTATGGACCAAATAATTTATCACGATAATGTATCACGATAATTTCTGGCATTTATCCCGATAACGATAAAAATGACGATAAAAGAAATACCAATTCAACTCCACCTTTGTAACTATAAATCTATCACCACATTCAGTCTTTGGAGCCAAAACACTGCTCTAAAAGATACTAAATACTACTAAACTACACCAATTACATTAAATTAATAAAAAACAATTAAATTAGTCCACCTGTACTGCAAAACTGTAATGACTCCTCGCTCTCAGATCCGACATGTTTGTTACACAAACACGTATCAACGGGAATTTATTTTTCTTTCTTTCTTTCTTTCTTTCTTTCTTTCTTTCTTTCTTTCTTTCTTTCTTTCTTTCTTTCTTTCTTTCTTTCTTTCTTTCTTTCTTTCTTTCTTTCTTTCTTTCTTTCTTTCAGGCTCATATCTTCCTTCCTCCCTCCCTCCCTCCCTCCCTCCCTTCCTTCCTTCCTTCATTCCTTCACGTACGTTGTGCGTCAATTTAACCACAGAACCATAAATCATCTTTACACAAAAACGTCATCAACAAGAATTTATCATTTTTACCGCGAGATGACAAATTCTTACCGTGGGGAATTTTTTTGACGGTATACCGTGAATGGTAAAATATGGCCCGGCCCATTCCTACCTCACAGTATTCCACAAAAGACAGTTTTCTGTCTATAATGGTCCCTAGATATTAATACTTTGTGGTTGTCAGCGCGGCAGCAGCGGCGGCCCCGTACCTGTCCCAGCTCCTCGTTCAGGTCCGACGTGTTCACCTGCGCTCCCTCGCCCAGCTCCTCGTCGAACATCTCCTCGTCCCAGGTGATGAAGTAGGAGCCCAGGAACTTCTGCATCTCCACGGTGACGTACATGGACACCGGGATGATGTAGTTGAACAGAACCATGAAGGCCAGGAAGTCGGTGAAGGCTCGGATCAGCTTCAGAAGGGAGGAGGGAGGAGGAAGCAACAAGCGTGAGCTGTGAGGAAACGTCATCGCTGCATTGGCTCCCTGTGCGCTTCAGGACCGATTTTAAGGTTCTTTTACTAGTTTTTAAGTGTTTTAATGGTCTTGGGCCTCACGGTGAACCTCAGGGCTGCAGAGAATGTTGATGTTTTTAAAAAGAGGCTCAAGACCCATCTTTTTAATCAGGCTTTTAACTGACTCATTTAACTCTTGAGAATTTTTTATGCTCACCCCTATTTTTATTTTTATTTGATCTTACTACTCTGTTTTATATTAATCTTTAGTTTAGTCTGTTATATTATCTCATTCTTTTATCTCAATGTTACGGAAGAGTATTAGGGCCATACAGGAGAAAAATAAAAATAATATTTTAGAGGAGGAAGACTTTTTTTTTCATTATGCACTTCGAGAAAAAAGTCGAAATTTCGTGAATAAAGTTGAAATGTTGACAAAAAAGTCGAAATGTCGAGAATAATGTTGAAGTACAATTCCGAGAAAAAAGTCGAAATGTTGAGAAAAAAGGCCAAACTTTTTCTTGAAACTTGAAACATTTCGACTTTTTTCTCGACATTTCGACTTTTTTCTCGAAGTGCACAATAAAAGAAAAACTTCCCCCTCAAATATTTTTTCTCTCTTCCGTACTTCAGGCTTTTAACTGACTCATTTAACTCTTTATAATTTTCTATGCTCACCCCTATTTTTATTGGATCTTACTACTCTGTTTTATATTGATCTTTAGTTTAGTTTATCCTGTTTTATTATCTCATTGTTTTATCTCAATGTTATATTTAAATGTTTTTGGTCTATTTTATACATTCTATTGTTTTATTCTCCCAGTTTCTAATATCTTGCTTTTTAGACCTACAATTAGGATTTTATGGTATACTTTTATACTTTTTTAGTGTTTATTTTACGGAACCGTATTGCATTAACTTGAGAAAAAAAAATCTGCTCTGTTTTTCTGAATTAAGCAGATACCTCACAACTTGCAAGAAGCTGTCATTCACTTGAGAGCTTGATTTCATGGAAGTAACATGTTCCGCCTGTCCAGTTATACCATCTATATAACTTAAAGACAAGAGTATCTCCCAATGTTTCAAACCAAAAGCAAAAGCAACCAAAAAATTGATTAAATTAATTAATACATTTTTTTTTCATTAAAACTTTTCTCGGAATTCTGAGATAATGAACTCGTTAATTCAGAAAAACAGAGCATATTTTTTTTTTTTATTAAAACTTTTCTCGGAATTCTGAAATAAATATCTCATTAATTCAGAAAAACAGAGAATTATTTTTTTTCATTAAAACTTTTCTCGGAATTCTCAGATAATTATCTCGTTAATTCAGAAAAAAAGAGCAGTTTTTTTTTCTTAAGTGAATGCAATACGCTTCCGTAGTATTGCACTGCACATTTATTAATGGGTAATACCATGCTGGTAAGAACCTAAAGCATATATATGTGCATTTTTGATATTAAAAATATATGATATATTATTAAATATGTCACATATATTTATTTTACTAATATATATACATATATATACATACATATCCTTTTTCCGTAGTATTTTAACTTCATTAATAAGTTCCATGTTTGTGTATTGTTTTATGTAAAGCACTTTGTGTTGCATTTTTATGCCTGAAAAGCGCTATACAAATAAAGTTAGATTGTGCGTGGCGGTGCAGACGCACCACGGGCCGCTGGCGCTCCGCCTCGGTGCGGTGGTTGTACCAGGGCTCGTCCCGGCCGGGCGACCACTGCCACGCGTACTTCAGCACCGTGTTGATCACCGCCTTGCTGATCAGGATGCACAAGTACACGACGAGGAAGGCGTTCATGGACCTGCGGGGAGAAACGGAGGAGAGAGGCGTCAGCGTCAGGGACCGACTCCACATCCCTGATGAAATAATGCACTGCCTGAAAACATTCAAAAAATGTTTCAAGATAAAGAAGAAGAATATCATCTAAGAGGAAAACTACATTTTAAACAACCTTGTGTACGTACTGCTCTTAAAAGCATGTGCATGTCAGTCTGTGGGGTAACTTTGTGGAATGGTCTTGATGATGAAATCAAACGAAGCACTAACTCTATACAGTTTAAAAACACATACAGGAAAACAATTCTTGAAAAATATAAAAATAAGGACCTCTAAAGAACTCAATTTACCTTCTGTATGTATTTCTTTTATTATTATTCTGTTCCTTACGTGATAAATCATATACGATACATTATTAATTGTTTGTGTGTATTTATTTATTATATATATATATATATATATATATATATATATATATATATATATATATATATATATATATATATATATATATATATATATAAATATATATATTTATTTTATATATTATATATATAAAATAAATAAAATAATACAAATATAAAAATATAAAATAATATAATATATATACAATACATATTATTTTATATATTATATTGATATTTATTTATAAATTCATATTTATATATATTATTTATTTATATTTATTTATATTTTATTTATTTTTGTTATTATTTTGACTTTTCTTTCTTTTCTTATTTTATTTTAATTGTTATATTTTCTATGGCATATATGATATGATATTGTGAGGAAGGGACAGGACTAAATAAGCGTTCTGCTTCCTCCTGTTCCCTCTCCAACACATTATTTTGCTGTTGTTCTTTAATTCTGGATGAGACTGTTAAATTGTTTTGCTTTTTTTTCATATTTTGATTGCTTTTAATTTGATGGTGATTTACTTTTCCACGGCAGAGCGCTTCTGGGACTTGGACTGATAGTTCAGGGCCATCTTGGTCTCCATGCCGGTGTAGACGGCGACCGCTGAGGGAGAGAAGACGCAGAGTTACACAGACAAACCAGGACCCGGAGAGGTTTCCACGGCGACCGCCTCCTCGTCACTCTACCGTAGATGTGCTGCGTGTTCTTCAACGTGGCTCCTCTCAGGAGCAGGTTCTCCGCTCCCAGTGTCCTGCAGAGGGGAAGGAAATCAGGAGGAGGTGGTTAGTATTTGTATTTATTTATTTATTTATTTATTTGACAGGGACAATTAGGCATGTGTTGAAAAAAATCGATTTTCCAACTCTAAATCGATTCTCATATGAATTCCTAAAAATCGATTCATATGTCTAAAGATCGATTTTTTTTCATCATTACATTACAACTTTTGTTTTTTTTTCCGTTTATGCCCAAAAAAGGAATGTTTTGTTGGACACGAGAATAACTTGTGCCATGTTTTTGCCTTTAAATATGTTTAAAGGTATGAAAACATTAACATTTTCAGTTATAATTGCATAAATTGTTTATATTTCATTACTTTATATACTGTCTTGTGGTTACATTTGCATAAAATGCTAAAAACCAAATTCTCAAAAATTTTAAACTGAAAAAGACCAAAAATGGAACAAATAAAAACGGAATGTGGGAAAAAATAAAACCGATTTCATACGTCTCTTTTCGCTGCCCTGGATCTGTTTGATAATTCTGCCCCACAAATGTTTCTGAAAGCAGTTCTATCAGCATTCTGGGAGCTGATTGGTCCTTACAGCATCATTAGCTGCCAATACTTGCTGTTGAATCTCAATATAATACTAGTATATTAATACTAATATTAATAGCTTGCAGCTGATGTGATGCATGTAGAGTTTATAGCTAGTGCTAATTCTCTTCCACAACATTGCAGTACAATATGAAATTCATATACATCAATTAAAAAGACCATACAATTCAATAATACAATAATGCAATATTGCATTTACATGATATAAAACCTTCCCTCACCCACTCTCCCACACAAATATACACACTATTTACAGATGAGTACAGTTTAGATTTTTCTTTAACCTGGTTTTAGTTTTGGTGATGAACATGTTAAACTCTGAGATGGATTTAATTTCTAATGGCAGTGAGTTCTAGAGTTCTAAGTTCTAAGTAGTCCAGAAAGGTCGTCACTTTTTAACTAAAAACACATAATAATGTGTGTTCAGTGGTAGTCTAGTGGCCACAGAGGGGGACTTTGGTCTGGAGGAACCAGGTTTAAGCCCCAGAATGGCAACCAAGATGAACCACGCCCTTGAGCAAGGCCTTAACCATAATTACTCCCTGTGTGTTTGTTCTCTCACATGTAAGTCGCTTCAGATAAAAGCGTCTGCTAGATGACAGTAGTAGTAATAATAATAGTGTCACGATGAGGTTTTGTTGAGGACCCAAACGCAGGAGAGCAGGAGGCAGGAGTTCAACCAAAAGCAGGATTTATTCGTAAAGACAAAAACCAAAAAACGCTGCTGAGCAGGATCAAAAAAGGCAGACCAAAAACCAGAACTCAAAACAGGATCAGACTTGACATGCCACATGGAGGAAGGAAACAGTACGGACCAGCAGAGAGTAGGGGAAAGACAAGACTAGATATACACAGGGGTTAACGAGACACGGGTGCAGACGATCAGGGCAGATGGGAAACAGGAGACAGAACTGAAACTCAAACTGGGGGAAATTTCAAACCCTGACAACTAGTATTAGTAGTAATGGTACTAGTAGTAGTAGTAGCAGTAGCGTATTTTCCTGACTATAAGTCGCTCCGGAGTACAAGTCGCACCAGCCATAAAATGCATAATAAAGAAGGAAAAAACATATATAAGTCCCATTTTTGGGGGAAATTTATTTTATAGAATCCAACACCAAGAATAGACATGTCATCTTGAAAGGCAATAATGTGTTAATAATTTCACACATAAGTCACATAAGTCGCATCCCAGGTCAAACTATGAAAAAAACGTAACTTATAGTCCAGAAAATACGGTAATAGTAGTAGTAGCTGTAGCAGTAGTGGTAGTAATAATAATACTAGTAGTAGTAGTTTAGGAGAGGCACACACCCACCTCACTGCTGGCTCGTCTTTGTCCTTGTAAATGTTGACGCGTCCCACGAATCTGAGAGAGAAGCCACAGAGGAATCAATGAAGACGTGCAGGGGTGGGAGAGATGGGGGGATGGCATCCCCCCCTGAATTTAAAAACGGTCAAAATCATCCCCCTGTAAAACTGCCATCCCCCCTTTCCATCCCTTATGTCATTTCATCAATAAATGTGGTTTTACTGCTATTTCAACATTTAGATTCATCAACAGAAAAATAACACCAGAAAAATTACTTATTTGACAATTTTCACCTGTTTCAAGTAAATTTTCACTTGAAATACCGGTAAGTAGAAAAATCTGCCAGTGGGACAGTTTATCTTCTTATTACAAGCAAAAAAATCTTGTTCCACTGGCAGATTTTTCTATTTATTTCAAGTGAAAATCTACTTGAAACAGGTGAAAATTGTTGTTTTTTCCAGTGATGAGTCTTGTTTTAAGTGTAATGAGATTTTTTTACTAAAATGAGACATTTTAACTAGAAATAAGACAAATATTCTTGTTAGGATTTTGAGTATTTGCAGTGATCCATGTTACTTATCCTGTGAAGGACAGAGTCATATTGATAAGTTCAGAAAAGTGTTTTTTATTGTTGTGTTTTGATGTATTTGATGTAAGCCCAGTGGATATTTAAAGCTTACAGAAGGCTGCATTTAACTGCTGCTATGTCATTCCTGCAGTATTTCTGCAGGTGTTTTGGTCACTGCTATCATTTGTAATATATTATATTATTTGTAATATAATTTCCACTCACTTGTAGAGGTCCGGCTGTGGTTGTTCACATTCAATGGTGGCGTGCAGAGATCCCACCTCCTGCTCCGTCCTGAAGGCCATGGTGTCGGGGATGGCGTAGTAGGTCTGAGGGGGGGGGAAACGGAGGAAATGTCACCAACACAGCCAGTGTGGGGGGGCGTGTTGAGCCGCATTTTATAATAACGGTGCATTTTGTAATAAAAGTCCAAAATGTGATAACTTTGTCATTTAATTTTGTAATAAAGCCGCATTTTGTAATAAACTGCCCCATTTTGTAATACATTTTGCCACATTATGTAATAAGTTATTGCATTTTGAGAAGATTATTATAAAATGCACTTGCAACTTTTTTATTTTCTAGGAAATGTAATAACATGGTCCATTATGTAATAATACCTATTATTGTTGTTTGTTTAACAACGAATTTATACAAGAGTGACTTTTGCTGTTTTTTATGCAATTTCCCTTCGAGCTATGTAGCCCAATTAATCTATGTATAATACTCCAAATATAACTTTAGTTTCCTATTTGAAGTTTGGAATTATATAGGCCAATAACAAACAAATAAACTATGCTTTAGAATTGTTATTACATAATGCACCATGTTATTACATTTTCTAGAGAATAAATAAGTTGCAAGTGCATTTTGTAATAATCTTCTCAAAATGTAATAACTTAATATAAGATAACTTAATAATACAAAAAAAATGTATTACAAAATGCGGCTTTATTACAAAATGAAATGACAAAGTTATTACATTTTGGACCTTTATAACAAAATGCACCGTTATTACAAAATGCACCGTTATTACAAAATGCACCGTTATTACAGAATGCGTCGGGGCTCATCAGGGCCTCTGACGGGCCTCTGAACCAGCGGTTCTCCACCTTTTTGCAAATTTGTGAACCAGAAACTCTCATCATAAGAAACACGGAGGGGGCTGAGGGTCCAATTCAGCTGCTCTAAATCCAAACATGATATACTCTTCTTTATAAAGTCTCTTTTTGACGTCTGTTTTCTTTTTTTTTACCGGTAGCTTCGGAACAGGCGGTCTTTTTTATTTATATGAGCCATTATCGTCTACTTCTTTTTTTCCTCTTCTTCTTTGTGTTACTGTGCTTATCGTGTTCTTCTTTGTTTGTTTTTTTTTAAACATTATTGCAATTTCAAGTGCTAACTTGAAATTTGCTTAAAATGAGCGTTCTCCCAACAGCTTCCTGCAAATATTTCACAATAAAAGCATTTTCAAGAACTGAATGGCGTATTCTCACTGAAACTGAAGCTATGTTTGCACTGCTGCATTGTTGAAAATCTTTTGTATATATACCATTATTACAGAGTCTATTCTATTTTATTTTGTACTATTTTAATTTATACTTTTTCTACTTTTTACTTAAAACATTTTTTTGACGGAAAACACCACTCCATGCTGCTTTTAATTTCGTTGTATACCTCGTATAATGACAATAAAACGTCTGAATCTGAATCTGAACTAGGAGGCTAATAAGTACAAACGGATGCCGATCTTGTTACGTTTGTATTAACAGTGTCGTGCAATACCTTCAACAATGCAATTTCATATTAAAATACAACGAATAAACAAACTCGTAACGAGTAAAAGAAGGTCATGTGACCCTCTGTAGTTTAGGTACATAAAGGTCTCGGTCACATCTGAGTCACATTTGAGTCACATTTGGGTAAAATAATAATAATCTATTTCTATAAATATCAGAGGATCTTTTTAACGGAGCCAACATCTGAAACTTAAAGGCCATTAAAGGCGTCTGAGCTGCAGTTAGAAACACCTGAAACACGTTTAACCTTTTATTCTACTGAATTTTTGTCAAAAACATTTTTAAAAGTATCTTTTTAATTTAATGCACACATCATTTGTGTATTTAAACATACAAATTAAATAAATATTCATATAGATGTCTGATTTAACTTTTTTAACTTTAACTTTTAACCTTTTTATCCATATAATTTTATTTATAGCACTGCACTTTTTATTTTTTTAATTTCTATTTTTGTTTTTATTTTTATTTTTTAATTTTTTATCTTTACATGGGTGTTTGGTTTCTGGGGTGTTTGATTCGTATATGACGGTGCTGAGTGAGTGAGATGGAGATGTCATTTTCCCCGAGGGAACCTCCTAAAGGGATTAATAAAGTCGTCTGAATCTGAATTTCCTACGGTTCATTGTGTCTTAAAACTGCTTAAATATCAATATTTCTGCTTTAAAAATAAAAAATAATTATTGGATGTCTGGGGATCAAACATTCAACACATGTCAAAACCAATTCAACAACTGTTATAAACTCAAACCGACCTGATAAAAGTCAGATAAAACTAAAGAAATGAAACAACTATGTGACGACTGCAGAGAGAAGATTAAATGAAATGATTTCATATTTCTTGGAAAGATCAGAACGCGGCTTCTTCACCTTTTTTATTTATTTTAAATCTTTTCCGGACCACGCACGCTGGGATTTAAACGTGTAACATCTTTGATCCGCTGCCCCTGGCAACGCCGCCGTTGTCTTGTGTTGATGCTTGCAGAAATAGATCTCACGCCGTTACATAACCGGCATTGTTCTGAGCGAGGAGGCGGGCATTGTTCAGGCTTCAGAAGGGGCTTAAATTTATACTTCTGTACTTTTGAAACCCTTCAGAAAAGTGTGGAACTAATCTTACAGATGTGTGGATTCGTGAACCTGCTGGGTTTTTGGTTTTTTAACTGAAGGGGGATCAAAGATGATCATTTAAAATCAGGTTTGAAGCGTACGGAAGAGTATTAGGGCCAGGCAGGAGAAAAATAAAAATAATATTTTAAAGGAGGAAGATTTTTTTTTTCATTATGCACTTCGAGAAATATGTTGAAATGTTGAGATTAATGTTGAAATACAATTTCAAGAATAAAGTTGAAATTTCGTGAATGAAGTCGAAATTTCGAGAATAAAGTTGAAATACATTTCAACCTTTTTTTCAAAATTGTACTTTAACTTTATTCTCGACGTTTTGACTTTTTTCTCGACATTTCGACTTTTTTCTCGACATTTTGACTTTTTTCTCGACATTTTGACTTTTTTCTCGAAATTGTACTTTAACTTTAATCTCGACATTTCGACTTTTTTCTCAACATTTGACTTTTTTCTCGAAATTTCAACTTTATTCTTGAAATTGTATTTCAACATTATTCTCGACATTTCGACTTTTTTCTCGACATTTCAACTTTTTTCTTGAAATTGTACTTTAACTTTAATCTCGACATTTTGACTTTTTTCTCGACATTTTGACTTTTTTCTCGACATTTTGACTTTAATCTCGACGTTTTGACTTTTTTCTCGACATTTCGACTTTTTTCTCGACATTTTGACTTTTTTCTCGACATTTTGACTTTTTTCTCGACATTTCGACTTTTTTCTCGACATTTCAACTTTATTCACGAAATTGTACTTTAACTTTATTCTCGACGTTTTGACTTTTTTCTCGACATTTTGACGTTTTTCTCGACATTTCGACTTTTTTTTTGACATTTCAACTTTATTCTCGACATTTCGGCTTTTTTCTCGACATTTCGACTTTTTTCTCAACATTTTGACTTTTTTCTCGACATTTTGACTTTTTTCTCAAAATTGTACTTTAACTTTAATCTCGACATTTCGACTTTTTTCTCGACATTTGACTTTTTTCTCGAAATTTCAACTTTATTCTTGAAATTGTATTTCAACATTATTCTCGACATTTCGACTTTTTTCTCGACATTTCAACTTTATTCACGAAATTGTACTTTAACTTTAATCTCGACGTTTTTACTTTTTTCTCGACATTTTGACTTTTTTCTCGACATTTTGACTTTTTTCTCGAAATTGTACTTTAACTTTAATCTCGACATTTCGACTTTTTTCTCGACATTTTGACTTTTTTCTCGACATTTTGACTTTTTTCTCGACATTTTGACTTTTTTCTCGACATTTTGACTTTTTTCTCGACATTTCAACTTTATTCACGAAATTGTACTTTAACTTTATTCTCGACGTTTTGACTTTTTTCTCTACATTTTGACGTTTTTCTCGACATTTCGACTTTTTTTTTGACATTTCAACTTTATTCACGATATTTCGACTTTTTTCTCGACATTTTGACTTTTTTCTCGAAGTGCATAATGAAAAAAAAATCTTCCTCCTCTAAAGCATTATTGTTATTTTTCCCCTGCCTGGCCCTGATACTCTTCCTTGAAGCGAGACGGAGTGGGAGGAAGAGGAATCGTCACCTTGTGACTGGACTCTCCGTCCAGGCTGGTGGTGGTGACGTAGCAGGTCCCGTCGTAGCGGCTGGAGGACAGAAGGATGAGATCACAGGGGAACGTCTCGTCCTCCCGCACCACCACCACGTCTCCCACCTGGCAGAGAGGGACATCGTTTGGTTCACATGAGCACAAAGACTGAGAGAGGAACATAAAGACCTGGGGAACCATCTGCTCATCCTTTACCAGTCCTTTTTTTCAAAGGATTGAGAAGTTGCATAAGAGATTATGAGAGCAGAGCAGCTTAAACTCGGGTAAATCCCATCTCGGCGGCGGCCATGCACATGACACATGCTCTCTGATTTCATATGATTAATGTATTCATCATTATTCCTGCTCCAAATTCACCCTCTAATCCGCTCCGTTTGATCTGCAGCGCTGACAGATCTTAACAAGAAAGAGACGGTGAGACGCAGAAACAACAACGGTGACAGATAAAGAAGCAGGAGGAGATAAAGGAGGTTCTTCTCTCTCTCCGCCGATGAAGATCACGGTGAAGTCATGTGATGACGTCACGCACAAGTCGCTCTCAACAATCGTATCAAACTACGGCCAGCTGTGAAGGCAGACAAATGACAGGCACAAAGGCTCATGGGAAAACTGTCTTCTAAATGCCCGCCCGTATTATATATTTATATGTACAAACTTCTAAATAATGCAAATAGTTCGGTCTTGTTTCGTTGCAGTTTGTGTTTCCAGAGTTGGATGTTGATTCTCCTCGACACTGACATCACAGTTAGTTTAAATAATTATTTGCCAGCTTTTGAGGCATGTTGCATCTGTCAAACTTAATATTTATCAAATGTAACATAAAGAAACTTCAGATCTAAATTTCAGGCAAAAATCTAATTCAGGCCAACAGAGCAAACGCTGGTAGAGCTTTTCAAACACCAGAGGCCAGGAACTATGGAGAGAAAATCGACTGCAAACATTTGTGTGTGCGTATTATTTGATTTGTGCGTATTATTTAATTTGTGCGTGAGTAACTCGAAGCTCAAAGTTACAGACAAATGGATAATTACGAATTCAAACTGGTGGAAAGCTGGGTCATCTGAATTTTCATCTGAGTCCTGTTTTATTTCCCTGGGGCCTCATTTATAAAAGAGTGCGAAGGATTCATACTAAAAGTGCACGTAAAGCCAAAAGCCGAAAATGGCGGGCGCAAGAAATCCGGATTTATAAAACCGTGTGCACGCACACTTGCAGGCAATGTTCGCTTTATAAATCACAGTCCAGCTGGAAGGTTGCGCAGGTGAATTTGCTGCATATCCCGCCCTCTACACTTCCACTTTTTACCATAAAAGGGCAATGCAAAGTAGCACTTGCATATAAATGAGCCTGCTGAGCATGCGCAGCGGCTTCCTGCAGCCTGTTTGGGCGTCAGGATGAATGAGACGTGTCGAGCCACCGTGCCTCTGAATTTCACGGAGACTGAGATGGAGATGTTGTGGATGAGGAGGAGGCAGGAAAACCACATTATTTGGTGGTCAAAATAAAAAGTATATAAATAGTATAAAATAAAGCGAGTGAGTGGCAGCACGCCCCTGGGGCCTCATCTACAGTATAAAGATTGCTTGCGTTTTTTGTTGTTGCACTGGAAGATAATTGTAGTCAGAGGACATTTTAATCAGAAAGAAGATTTTTTTCAAATGCAGCTTGTCTTGAAAAGCTTCTTGCATTCAAGACGGGACCTCAGGTCACATACAGGTAAGAGACTATGGATCCAAACAGCTTTGTGTGTGTTTGCAGAGGTTTTAGTAGATTTGCATGAAGGCCTCACAGATTTCCGTGAGATCAACGCATGCATGAGACTGATGCATCCATCAGTTTCATGCCTCCATCAGTCTCATGCATGCATCAGTTTCCTCTAATGTTGAACAAAGCACGGGTCAAGAGGATTTCAAAAGTCTAATCTTCATCAGGTCTTCTGAAGACAATCATCAGTTTTGACTGAGATAGTAATAATACTCAAGACTTGTGTATTTAATCCATAAAATCCAAGTGTAGGTTTGAACCTAATACAGAAAAGTAAAAACTTGATAAAAATCGAAACGTTTTCCCCGGGGGAGGTTCAGCCGTCAGGTTTGACATTATATAAATGTTGTTTTTCTTTTCTTCTAAAAAGGCTAAGCCCCGGTACCAGAGAGTGACCTGTTTCTGCATCAGACTGACATGAGAGAACATCAGAGGAGGATGGCAGGAACATTCTGACGCATGAAACCGCCGGCCGGGTTGCTGCTGCCCCAGACTCTTGTGCAGTGCAGCAGGGGAGCGCCTGCCGCAGCTTCGCTACGATTAATTGGTGGGAAAGGCGAGTGGGACGGAGGTAGAGAGCACTGCGGAGGGGAGGGAGAGGGGGAGGCGGCGGTGCAGCAGTGCTGCAGCGTTGCACCGAGGCCTCAGGTGCTGTACTCCTCTAATGAGGCCACTCTTACCCGCAGCTTGTGACTCTGTGTCCTCGCCACCTTCCCCTGCTGCACCACGTCCACCGGACACTCGTTTGTGGAGCAGTCGGCCTTGTGTCGCAGCCAGTCCTCGTAGCCCTGAGAGAGACGGCACAAGATGGCAAAGGAAAGGATAAAAAGGGAGGAGAGAATATAGATTTTTTTCTTATGCAGACCCTACAGTACATGGGATCGGGAGACGTGGAGAGGAGGTTTAAATCACACGCTAGGACTGGGCGATATATCGAGATTTTAATATATATCGATATATTTTCAAACGCGATATGGTATGAGACAATATCGTTTATATCGATTTAAAAAAATAAAAATAGAAAAAAAAAATGTTGTTATTATTATTTTGATATAGCTTATTTTGTGACAAATTGACTTGAATGTTTTATTTGAGATTTGCACAAATGTTTTGTTATTTGCACAACTGTCAACCTCAGTGGAAAAGTCTGCCTGTTACTGTCTACATTGTATTAATTGCACAGTGTATTTTAATTTAATTGTTATGCAGGAAAGGGATATTTGTTTTATTTTATTCAAGAAGCATTTTTATTCTATATATGCAGGCAGTTTATTTTTATTTCATTTGTTTTATACATGTTGATATTGTGCAGACCTCTGTTAATAAAGGAACCTGTGTGACATTTGGCACGAGGCTTTGTATTAAAACTGACTGTTTTTTTAAGGGTTTGCCTCAGAAACAAATGAAGCTAACAGAGATACTATGCTATAATGCTTTGGGGGAAACCCCAATTATGGCACAGAAAAAATATCGATATATATCGAGTATCGCCATTCAGCTAGAAAATATCGAGATATGACTTTTGCTCCATATCGCCCAGCCCTATCACACGCTGTGATTGATTTCCTGGCCTGTATCTGGGATTTCAAAGCAAACGTGTTTTTAGACGTTTGTCTCTCAGTAAAACTCAAACGTCACCTATCGCTGATCTCCTCCGTCAGCAGTAGTGTTGTTTCTGTCAGCCTGTTTCTATTTTAGTTTTAGTCCAGTCTTTGGGTCGAGCTATCATTTTAGTTTTCATTAGTTTTAGTCACGTTCATTCTCCTTTTAGTCGTGTCAAGTTTCAGTTGACTAAAAGTCTGAGCATTTTAGTCTTATTTTAGTCAGAATTGTCCATTTTAGTCTCGTTTTAGTCTACGAAAACTGATGACATTTTAGTCTCCATCTCGGACGGATGGATGGATGGATGGATGGATGGATGGATGGATGGATGTAGTGTTGTTTTTGTCAGCCTGTTTCAATTCTAGTTTTAGTTTAGTCTTTGGGTCAAGCTATCATTTTAGTTTTTATTAGTTTTAGTCATTCTCTTTTTAATCGTGTCAAGTTTCAGTCGCCTAAAAGTCTGAGCATTTTAGTCTTACTTTAGTCAGAATTGTCCGGGACCATTTTAGTCTAGTTTTAGTGAAAGATTGTATTTAGCCAAACCCATTTTACAATTCAAACAAGGTTATCTTATAATTACATTATTGATACCTATTTATTTTTCCACATTTCTCGCCGTCTTTTTCTTTTCCGACGACACATTGGGTTTTCTTTTCCACATCTTTGTAGGAAAGTGTATCCAAAGATGGTTCTTCTTCTCCAGTCCCAGAGCAGATCCCCGCGTTTCTCTATGTAACTTTGTTTTTAATGGACGTTAACTAGAGCTCTGCGTTAACGGCATCAGCCTCTAACTCTGCAGCTGCATCTTCTGGATCTGATTCCCCGCTGCAGCGACTGGGATTGAGGACTAACGTCACCCAGCAGAACTAAACCAGAGAAACTACTGAAAACATGGACATTAAAGATCTTTGGTAGAACATTTCGTCTCGTTTTGGTCAACGAAAATGAAGACACATTTTAGCAGAATTTTTATTTTGTAATCTACATTTTAGTTCATTTTTATTCCTCTACGATATTGCATTATATATTTAATTATCGTTATCGTCACATGACCAGCATTTTCGTTGCGTCTCGTTTTCCTCAGGTGATAAAGGTTCGTTGTAGGGCTGTTCGATTAATCGATTTTAAATCGTAATAGCGATTATGTAATTAGAACAATGTTAAAACGTGAAACTCGTAAAATCGATTTTTCCCCTTTTTTTTTTTTTTTACCTTGTCTGCACACATATTAATGATTGATACCATATTAATGATTGATGGAAATACCTCTCAATACCTGCGACAAGTGCCCCATGGGAGAGGCTCTTTAGTGTAGGAGGGGGCGTTGGAACATGCCACCGGTAGACCGGCTCGTGTTCCTTGCAAAAAACTTGCAAATGTGAATAGCAAATGTAATGACTGACATTACACACCTCTACCTCCTTCATGGGTTGCATTATTATTTAGCATGCAAAGACCCAGTTTAGTTTAATTAGAAAATTTATTGTTTTATTTCATTGGAAATATAACTTACTGTATGTTTGCAAGTGCTGATTTGCTGATTTTTTTTTTCAGAGATAAAACTTTATATTTTATTATATTTTTTAAAACTTTTTTTCAACTTATTTTACAGAGTTTTGCACTTTATTCATTCATTTTTGGTTTAATAAGAGCAAAGTTTGCACTTAAAGCCCAATGGGGCAAATGTTCAATAAAAAAACAGCATATTTGAAATCATTTCTTTGCCTTTTGTCAATTCACAAAATAATCGTAATCGTAATCGAAAATCGGATTTTGAGAGAAAAAAATCGAGATTTTATTTTTGGGCAAAATCGAACAGCCCTAGTTCGTTGACGACGATATTAAATCATAATTTTCGTTGAAGAAAGCAACTTTAGTCGGCACCAGGACTCAGAGGAGAGGATTCACCGGAGCTTCGGCTCAGATGATTAACAGTGGAGGCCATTCATTATCACATTTCTCACATCACCAGACATATTCAATGGTGTGTCCTTTTGCTGGGAGAGGAATTTGTATATACAGATAATAAAGCACCCGATTGGTGGAGAGAGAGTGTGTGTTTGTGTTTATTTCAGGCTGGTTGGGGAGGCCGAAGGGTTGCGGGTGATATTTCCTGGAGATGAGTGCGTCCTACCTGCTTTATGGCGGTGACGGTGATAACAAAGAAGAGGGGCAGGCCGCTGGTGACGGGGCTGGTGGGGGTGTCGATGATCAGCTGCAGGACAGAGGAACGGTGGGAGGTTGGGGGAGTCGGGGGGGCAAACAGGGGCAGCAGAAACAGAGGGGGAGGATGAGAAAAGGGAAGCTGACGGTGGAGGCGCCGCAGCTTGGAAGCCTCTAAAATAAGCTCCACGATAGCAAATCTGAAGTGTCCTCGTCATGGACTTTTCTAATTTTACACAACAATCGCTCCTACGGACCAAAGTTCAGATAAACTGGTACAGAAAACATGAACCAAACAAGGATTACAGTAGTAAACACAAACGTTACTGTGCCGTGTTCAGTTTGTTCCCTTAAGAGGGTTTAGAAACATAAAACACATTAAGAAAGTCCTTTGTTTAATCCAAAGTTAAGCTGGAAGACTCGTTTATACAAGGAGTCTTTAACCAATCACACGCGACTTACCTGGACCAGAAATATGACCAGGAAGTAGAAGTTGGCGATTCTTCTGAACTGTTCGAACAGGTTCTTGGGGATGAAGCTCCAGAAGGTGTACTGTGGGAGAGAGTGAGAGATGAGGGAACAGAGACGCAGGGAAACGGACAGGAAAATGGAGAGGGAACCGGACAGGGAACCGGACAGGGAACCGGACAGGGAACCGGACAGGGAAAAAGAGAGGGAACCGGACATGGAACCGGACATGGAAAAAGAGAGGGAACAGGACAGGGAACCGGACATGGAAAAAGAGAAGGAACCGGACAGGGAACCGACAGAGAACCAGACAGGGAAGCGGACGGGGAAATGAAGAGAGAACCAAACAGGGAAACCGGCATGGAACCGGAGAGAAAACCAGGCAGGGAACCTGACAGGGAACCGGACAGGGAACCGGACAGGGAACCGGACAGGGAAAGGGAACCGGACAGGGAACCGAACAGGGAAAGGGAAAGGGAACCGGACGGAACCGGACAGGGAACTAGAGAGGGAACCGGACAGGGAACAGGACATGGAAATGGAGAGGGAACGGAGAGGGAAACGGACATGGAAAAAGAGAAGGAACCGGACAGGGAACCGACAGAGAACCAGACAGGGAAGCGGACGGGGAAATGAAGAGAGAACCAAACAGGGAAACCGGCATGGAACCGGAGAGAAAACCAGGCAGGGAACCTGACAGGGAACCGGACAGGGAACCGGACAGGGAAAGGGAGAGGGAATTGGACATGGAACCGAAGAGGGAGACGGAGAGGGAACCAGAAAGAACCAGCCACAGAACCAGACAGGGAAGCGGACGGGGAACTAGAAAGGGAACCGGACAGGGAACTGGACAAGGAAACGGAGAGGGAACCGGACAGGGAACTAGAAAGGGAAACGGAGAGGGAACGGGATAAGGAAACGGAGAGGGAACCGGACAGGGAAAGGGAAAGGAAACCGGACAGGGAACCGAACAGGGAAAGGGAAAGGGAACCGGACGGAACCGGACAGGGAACTAGAGAGGGAACCGGACAGGGAACAGGACATGGAAATGGAGAGGGAACGGAGAGGGAAACGGAGAGGGAACCGAAAAGGGAACAGGATAGGGAACCGGACAAGGAAAGGGAAAGGGAACCGGACAGGGAACCGAACAGGGAAAGGGAAAGGGAACCGGACGGAACCGGACAGGGAACTAGAGAGGGAACCGGACAGGGAACAGGACAGAGAACTGGACAGGGAACTAGAGAGGGAACAGGAAAGGGAAATGGACAGGGAATTGGTCAGGGAAAGGGAGAGAGAACCGGACAGGGAACCGGCGGCGCCGCCACAAACATCCTCCCGGCGAGAGGAAACGGCGATGCATCGATCGGGTTCTGCTGGAGAGCGACTGCACGACCTCCGGGACGTGAAGCAGAGGATCAGAAAGATGATGAACTCTCACTCGCTCACCTTGGAAGAGACGATGCGGTTGTCGGGGTAACGCTGGGGGATGTAGGCCTCGGCACCCGGAGGGGGTTCTTTATGTCCGATATACACCGTCCGACTGTCCACCCAGATCTCCTCCCCCACACACTAACAGAGAAACACATTACGGACACATGAATACCAGCTCAAAGGGAGAAGGTTTGAGTTCAACACACGATTTAGCCGTGATTTTATTTGCATTTATTTGACTTATTGCTGAGCTGTCAAAGTCTGCTCAGAAACGGTGGCTGCTATAAGCAGCCACGTTTAATAAACATTACACTTTTATGCTTCTCATTTCACGTTTAAGTCCAAAGGTCTGTGGTCTGCAGTCAACATGCCGAAGTGCCCTCGGGCAGGACGGTAAACAACCCACCCCCAATGTGTTCACTGTGAGGGTCTGGTCTAAAGAAAAAGACTGTCAAAGTGGAAGAACATTGCTTTGGAAAAAGGCCATTCCTTTTGCACAATACGATTAAAAAGACCAGTATG
This sequence comes from Cololabis saira, assembly GCF_033807715.1. Lineage (NCBI taxonomy): Eukaryota > Metazoa > Chordata > Actinopteri > Beloniformes > Belonidae > Cololabis > Cololabis saira. Next base: position 41,458,223 of record NC_084592.1, on the reverse strand, counting down.
GAGTAATTAACGCTCAATTAATTTATAAAACTAATGTTGAAGTGATTTAAAAGGTTTTAAAAATCCCAGAAATTCACTATTTTCATCATCTCAAAAATGAGAATTAGGTTTTTCTCAAGATTTTCAAAATTAGGCCTGTGTTGAAAAAAATCGATTTTCTGATTCTAAATCGATTCTCATATTAATTCCTAAAAATCGATTTGTATGTCTAAAGATCGATTTTTTTTTTTTTTTTTATTAAAAAATATATATATTTTTTTTTTTCATCATTACATTTTTGCCTGGTGAACTTTAATCCCAGTAGTCCCAGTAGTTTTAAAAACTATTTTTCTTTAGAGAAAATGCTGGACATTTCAGCTTAAATTTCTAAATGTTATTTTAGTTCAATGAAGTTCATATTATCTATATTTACTATAGCTTGTTTGGTTTCTTTGTTATCAGACACGGTTTGTCATGAAATACCTGAAAAATGCTGGGTGCTTCATGGCAAGCTGTGTGTCTGGTGACAGAATAAATCAGACAATCTAAAATAATTTGTTTACTGCTTGAGCTGTTGCAATTTCTTTCTTTTTTTGCACTTTAAATGGATATTGAAATGCCTATTTGAGTTATTTATTTCTTAGTTATTTCACAATAATTATTGTGAAATAATTATTTCAATAGTTATTTTACAGTCATATAATCCAGGCAACACTAACCCAAATCAATATCGAATCGAAACTAATCAAATGCTGATAATCGATTCTGAATCTTAAGAATTGGAATCGAATTGATTCTTGACATTTGAATCGATCCCCAGCTCTATTCAAAATAAGCCAAGTTACTTGTAGAAATCCATCAGTTCAATAGCAGATCAATTAGAACCAAATAAAACATAACATAACAAGAAGGAAACATTTGGTCTTAAAATAAATGTCTGTGCTCCATAACGTCAACTATTAGAAAGAAATTGTGCAGACGAGACGCCCCGACCGAGGGGGGAATTCACCTCTGGTGAAGTGCAGTTTGCCCCATCCTTAGATTATGTCACATAAGAACTTACAAATATTCAGTCTTCTTGTTTTAAAGTTTACGATAGAATTGCTGCCTTGACAGAAACAACCAGTAAAACTGGATCCCATGTGTGCCAGCTGCTCTCGTCTTAATCACATCCCAGTGGCTCCACAGGGACGGAGTGTCTTGTTGGAGCTCGGTGCAGCGCACAGGAACCCCGGGTCTTAATTAACGTGACTGTGGGAAGAACTAAGACGCTGTAACATTCAGCTGCTTGTTTCTGCTCGCCACCCGACGTCTGCGGCCTCTGGTACCTCTTTTCCACCAAACCGGTTCCAGGGCTGGTTCTGGGCCAGTTCTGAGTTAAGACCAACCAGGACTAGACTAGACTTAAAGGGGACCTATTACGGCATCTAATACCAATTTTAAACAGGCCTTGAATGTCTTAAAAATAAGCTTTTGATTGTTTTTGCTAAATAAATTAGAAATTCAGCCTCTGAGCCATGTCTTTATCATCCCATTCTGTAACCTCATTATCTATGCAGGATTCTGAGTGGGCGGGGCTATGATAATGAGGCTCTGCTGATTGGCTGCCTGAATGACGAGATACACCGCTACGAAAAAATGGCGGAAGCTCCGGCCGGCGGAGTTAGTTGTGGGCGTGGTTTCACGCATCGGAGGCCAACCGATGTAAATCACATTTACGTTACGTAACGAAAGGGAGCACAATCTGAACGGCTCGTAGATCCACATCACACTGGACGGCTCATCCGGGCGGCTGTACAGACACTGCAGAATTTGGTTGCTTTCCTACTTATCTGAGTTGGCAGGCTGAGGGGAGACCACTCTATATATGTTAAAGCAAGAAAAAACTTGTTTTTCATAATAGATTCCCTTTAAGACTGTACTGGGGCACAGATAATGCATCCGAAAAAAGATATTTGCACCTATTTATATTTCAAAAAGCCTAAATAGTGCTTTAAACTCTTTTAGCCAATTATACAGGACTGTCTCAGAAAATTAGAATATTGTGATAAAGTTCTTTATTTTCTGTAATGCAATTAAAAAAACAAGAATGTCATACATTCTGGATCATTACAAATCAACTGAAATATTGCAAGCCTTTTATTATTTTAATATTGCTGATTATGTTTTACAGTTTAAGATTAAGATTCCCAGAATATTCTAATTTTTTGAGATAGGATATTTGAGTTTTCTTAAGCTGTAAGCCATGATCAGCAATATTAAAATAATAAAAGGCTTGCGATATTTCAGTTGATTTGTAATGAATCCAGAATGTATGACATTTTTGCATTACAGAAAATAAAGGACTTTATCACAATATTCTAATTTTCTGAGACAGTCCTGTAAAGGCGAACCGACTGATGAGACAAGTTCATATTACTGTGCAATTTGTTTGTGAAATTAATTTGAATGGTTTAAAAATGTGGTTCAGGGCTTGATGATTAAGGAAACATGTACCCACATTTGTAAAGCTTAAGGTAGAGCGTTTGAGAGGGAACCACTGCAGCATCCCTGGGCCTGTATCTAGTGAACTAACACAAGCTGTGATCGTAGACGCAGAGGTCCTGACCAGAACCACCATGATCCCACCGTTAAGCACTGTTTCACGCTGATAGTCCACTCACCTAAATCCCCCTTGGGTCTGACTCTCATCACCACTTTGGATTTCCCACTCTTATTTCGTTAGCGACGTCTAACAAAGTCACCACCTGTCAGTGATGTTCGATGCCACCGATTTCCTTTCGGATCCGATATTGAGTAAAATTCAGGCTGGTATCAGCGAAATGAACCTACTGTGCCTGGTAAATTTAAAACAATCGGTGTATTTTAGATAGTTTAACAATACAAGACATCAGAGTCACTTATTTAGCTATTTATTTTAAAGTAAGAAGTATACTGAGGAAGCAGCTTCATCCACCATGCAGCCGAGCTGTTACAACCAGTACTGGAGTTGAGGGGGGATGAGGGGGGATGGCATCCCCGCCTGAAATAAAAACGGTCAAAATCATCCCACCTGTAAAACTGACATCCCTCCTTTCCATCCCTTATGTCATTTCATCAATGAATGTTGTTTTACTGCTATTTCAACATGTATAGTCATCACCAGAAAAATAACTTATTTGACAATTTTCACCTGTTTCAAGTAAATTTTCACTTGAAATAAGTAGAAAAATCTGCCAGTGGGACAAGATTTATCTTCTCATTACAAGCAAAAAAAATCTTGTTCCACTGGCAGATTTTTCTATTTATTTTAAGTGAAGATCTACTTGAAACAGGTGAAAATTTATGTTTTTTCCAGCGATGAGTCTTGTTTTGAGTGTAATAAGATTTCTTTACTAAAATGAGACATTTTAACTTAAAATAGGACGAATATTCTTTGTAATATATTATATTATTTGTAATCAGCACAAATTATCTGTCCCCATATGATAAAATCCATCATCCCCTCTGATTTTCTTTTACAACTCGAGTACTTGTTACAACAACAGAAACACCAGATTGTTAGAAAAAGGTGTTTCCATCACTTAAAAAAAAGATCCTAAGTAAAATAATAAGACCATCAAAATAAATAAGAGAATAATGAACAAAAATAGGAACTATAAAAATGAGAAAAGTAGTTCCCACCAGCAGGATTTAGACTAAATCTGAATAGCTCAGTTACTTTCCACCGTATTCCTGTTAATGATAAACATTACCACAAATTAGTATCAGAAGTATTGATATTTTAGTTTGAGAATCTTTTTTAGAGCTTATACAGATCTGGTATCGTAAGTATCGATATTTCAGTATTGATCCGCACACAGGGGCGGAGCAGGGGTCCCAGCCAAGGGGGGGCGAAGCATTCTAGATGGGCCCTTGTGGCCTAAACATCCCCGTTAAAACATAATCGCTAAAAGAATGCCACAGATCAGCGTCTCTGACACACAACCACAGCACGCAGGCGACACGGTCAGAACCTTCACATGAGGTTCTAGCACCATGGATTTACCAGTCATTATGTCAAACCTAATTATTAGCCTAATGCAGACGTAGATATAACTATCAAACTGGAGATAAAAATCAAATGACATCCAGTGATGTCTATGGAAGCCCATTTCCGCCAGTAAAAGAAAAAAATAAGATGAAATCTTAGCCTTAAAAATAAAAATATCCCCACGGTAAGTCATGATTATGAGAAAAAGTCATATTTCAACTTTTTATCTCATAATTATGACTTTCTATCTCATAATTTCGACTTTCTATATCATACTTTCGACTTTTATCTCATAATTTCGACTTTTTATCTCATAATTATGACTAGGGATGGGTAGTGGGAAGGACCTCACGATACGATACGCATCACGATACTTGAGCCAGGATACGATACACATTGCGATATCCCGATTATGCGATATCCCGATTATTATATTCTACATAGTTCACCGAAAAATTTGAAAAAGGCATTACACATCTTAAAATCCAAGTTGTATATATGTACATCAGATGATAGTGATGGATCTTAAAATCCGAGTTGCACGTTCATCAGATTATAGTGACAATTCATGGGACAAACTGAGTCAAAACAATGTTTTATTATAACTATACAAGCTAAAGTTACAACTTATTTATATATGTTTTTCATATTATTTACATGATATGAAATTAACATTAAATTTAGTATGAGGTTGCTTTAATTATGTGGCAAATGATAATAAACACAAGAAAGATGGGTACTAAAACCAAGGACAGGCACAGTGATCAGTCAGTATAGATATAAATCCATAAATAAATTAACCTCTGTCCATTATTTTTCATTTTTTAAGGACAGGCAATTGTGTTATATAAAAAATAAATTATAAAATGAAATAAAACGTGAAATAAAACCTGAGCTCAGTGCAGGGCCCTCCTAGGGTTGGTAGAGAGTGGCAATGCCCAGGACTGTCACTTAGGTAGGAGCACTGGGTGATAGAATGGGAAAAAAATCGGGGATAAAAAATATTTAAAAAAAACAAAAAAAACAAAAAAAAAATCGATATTCAAATTTTGAATATCGATATTGAATCAGCTGGTAAAGTATCGCGATATATTGCCATATCGATATTTTTGCCCACCCCTAATTATGACTTATTGTGGGGATATTTTTATATAGCCATAGATGTCGGATTCGCCGAGTAGCACAATTAAGACACGTGTGTTCAACCTACACGACAACAGTTTACAAGGACGACATGTATTTAACACAATGACCGCGCGACAGGACGGTCAAACAGCAACAAACAATATAGGAAAGGCCATATATTCAGCGTCATGAAAATGTTATTAGAAATAATTAATATTATGACAGCTTACCAATGATGGTTTCATCCAGCGGTGGGCAGAGAACCACAACAAAACATATTTCCATCCGGTGGGGTGGTGTTACAAATTTAACGATCAGCCGGTTCTTCATCGCCACAAACCTTTCAATCACTTTGCTCTCATCAATGGCGATGTGCAAGGCAAGGTGAGGTTTGCCCCCCCGCCTGCTCCGCTAGTGTCCGCACATCACTAGTTCTCAGCTGGTTGGCAGGTTGGAGTTGTGAACCAGAACTGGCCCGGAACCAGCAGAGCGTCTCGTCTGACTCAGCTCAACGCACGAGTGTTCACCGTTAACAGAGAAGTTCTGGAAAAAGCGCTCCGGTGACCTAAATGTCCTCAACATTTTGGCAGAGCCGGACCTCGTTATTGTTCTCGCTCCACGTGGCCTAAACGTCCCGCTACGATCCCGTTTCACGTGTTTCTGGACAACATGATCCACAGACCCTAACCAGCTTGAGACGATCAACTAACACCTGACGCAACAGCTTGTGAAACGAGCAGCTCATTAAAACCTCAGAATCACAGATCTGACTCGGCAATGAGGTAAAAATAGACGTGTCTCCGACAGCGTCAGGCGACTTGAGACCCCTCCAAACATTAGACCCCGGGAGAATCTGCAGAAGGGATCGAGAGGTCAGAGCAAGAAGCAGGTCTGCTGCAAGCACGAGGACATCAGGACAAAACTACACAGGGAAAAGTATGTTAAATAGGCCTGTGTTGAAAAAAATCGATTTCTGATTCTAAATCGATTCTCATATTAATTCCTAAGAATCGATTCGTATGTTTAGATCGATTTTTTTTCATCATTACATTACAACTTTAGGTATTTTTTTGTTTAGGCCCAAAAAAGGAATGTTTTGTTGGACACGAGAATAACTGCTGCCGTGTTTTTGCCTTTAAATATGTTTAAAGGTATGAAAACGTTAAAGTTTTCAGTCATAATTGCATAAATTGTCTATATTTCATTACTTTATACAGGACTGTCTCAGAAAATTAGAATATTGTGATAAAGTCCTTTATTTTCTGTAATGCAAAAATCATTACAAATCTGTATATACTGTTCATATTCTGTGATTATACATATTTTATATGTATTTTTTGTATTTTTTATATATTTTTTATTGTGACTTTTCAGTCTTTTTACAACCTCCTGCATGTGAGTGCTAAGTGTACTGCTGACAACAAAAATAAGTGTCCCCACTGAGGGAGAAAATAAAGGATATCTTATCTTATCTTATCTTAAATCAACTGAAATATTGCAAGCCTTTTATTATTTTAATATTTCTGATCATGGCTTACAGCTTAAGAAAACTCAAATATCCTATCTCAAAAAATTAGAATATTCTGGGAATCTTAATTTTAAACTGACATTTTTGTTTTTTTTAAATTGCATTACAGAAAATTAAGGACTTTATCACAATATTAAAATTTTCTGAGACAGTCCTGTATACTGTCTTAGGATTACAATTGCATAAAATGCTAAAAACCAAATTCTCAAAAAATGAAAAACCGAAATACACAGAATGGAAAAAATTTAAACGGAATGTGGGAAAAAATAAAACTGATTTCATCCGTCTCTGTTTCCTCCCTGGATCTGTTTGGTAATTCTGCCCCACGATGTTTCTGAAAGCAGTTCTATCAGCATTCTGGGAGCTGATTTGTCCTTACAGCATCATTAGCTGCCAATACTTGCTGTTGAATCTCAATATAATACTAGTATTAATATGTTGCATAACTACAGTCATATAATTCATGCAACAGCTCAAAAAACGTATAATAACACTAACCCAAATCAATATTGGAATCGAATGGGATCTAATCAAATCTTGATAATCGATTTTGAATCTTAAGAATCGGAATCGAATCGATTCTTGACATTTGAATCGATCCCCAGCGCTAATGTTAAATAGCAAATATTGATAACTAACGACATGGATCAGCTAATTCTTTGGTTTATGACATCTAATTCCTCCATTCAAGCATCCGATTATCCGTTTTCCAAACCGTTTTCATCTGCCTGCTCTTTGTTTCCACCATTTCCTGGCAGCAAGTGTCACACCATGACAAAGTATAACTACTGGAGAGCGATGAGGGGGGGGTTGTGTGTGGTTTGTAGTTATCTGATCATTAATCCTCGCTGATCCGTATCAACCCGCGTCCCACTAGTTCTCTGCTCACTCCGCTGCTCCGTCAAACAAAGCGGCTCGTGGGTTTGGTTGCAGCACATGAAGGCTTTATCTTTATTAACAAAGAGATGCTCTTACATCATCATCAATCATCGGCGGTGGCACAATGGGTTTGATAGCAGCGAAGCATCCCGCCGCTGCAGCTCTGCGCCGAGGTCTCCCACGGCAACGTGGTGCATCGCTGCAGCAGGCCGCTGGCTCCCAGACCGTAATACTCCTCCGGCTTTTTATAAGCCAGGGGGGTATTTTTAGCCCTGGCATTGTTTTTAAATGTTTGGATGCATAGATCTGCAGCATTATTATAAGAGAAACTAGGCTTCATCACAGCAGCGCAATAACACACACATCTCCGTTATGTAACAGGTGTAGTACAAGATATACACCATTAAGTGACCTGATTAGTGTCTACACTTCTTCACGCTGCACGGCAGCGGCACAGGTTGAGCAGCGATACCTCATTAACCCACAGGTATCTTCTTCAGTGGACTTCTCCCGCCAACGCCGGACACACCGACGCGCAGGAAGGAAGTGGGACGCAGTGCAGGGAGGGAGTCCACATGGGTATCTAACAGCCGGACTAAGCAACACATGCAAGAGAGACCTGACGGTTGGCCGCATCCACTGCTGCTTCAAAACTGATCCCAGAAAGCATCGGGAAAAAAATATGGAAATTATATATATATATATATATATATATGTATATACAGGGCTGTCTCAGAAAATAATAAAATAGAATATTGTGATAAAGTCCTTTATTTTCTGTAATGCAAAAATGTCATACATTCTGGATTCATCACAAATCAACTGAAATATTGCAAACCTTTTATTATTTTAATATTGCTGATCATGGCTTACAGCTTTAGAAAACTCAAATATCCTATCTCAAAAAAATTTTATATTCTGGGAATCTTAATCTTAAGCTGTAAACCATAATCAGCAATATTAAAATAATAAAAGGCTTGCAATATTTCAGTTGATTTGTGATGAATCCAGAATGTATGACATTTTTGTTTTTTTAATTGCATTACAGAAAATAAAGAACTTCACAATATTCTATTCTATATTATCACAATATTCTAATTTTCTGAGACAGTCCTGTATATTAAAGCAAGAGAAAAGTGTTTTTCATAATAGGTCCCCTTTAAGACTGTACTGGGGCACAGATAATGCATCCAAAAAAAGATATTTGCACTTATTTATATTTCAAAAAGCCTAAATAGTGCTTTAAACTCTACAATCAGATCGGATTATGCGTTTTTTTCTCGACATTTTGACTTTTTTCTCAACATTTAGTTAAAATTGTATAAAATTGTATGTATATATATATATATATATATATATATATATATATATATATATACACACACACACACACACACACACACACACACACACATATATACATGCTGCTTCAAGACTGATCCAGGAAAGCATCAGGGGAAATAAACGATATATACACACACACATATAATATACATACATACATACGGTACAGACCAAAAGTTTATGTATGCGTGTATATATATATTCATATTTTTTTTAATATATATATTGTTTTTATTGTCCTTTTGTACGGCGACCTTGAGTGTCCTATGTTTGTATATATATATATATATATATATATATATATATATATATATATATATATATATATATATATATATATATATATATATATATATACATGCAAACATATATACATATACATACACACGCATTACACTAGTATGTGGTATAATGTCAGGGTAGCAGGATCTAGTGTTTCACACTTAAAAAACCCTGAAAAAAAATCCTGCATTTAATTTGACACATTACAGTCCACTGAAATTTATTGTCACATAAAGTGTTAGAGTTTAAGACTGCTCCTGTTCATGAATCTGGTTCCCATTAAAAACTTTTATGATGTTTAATGCAAACTTCAGCAGTTCCACTCAGGAAAAGCTCGTCAGGCTGAACCAGAAGGTTTTTGCAGCGTCAGCTCGATTCCTCCAAACTGTTTCAGGGAAAACTCACAGAAGTTACTACAATAATAACTTGAAACTCTGTGACGTGGTTAAAAACCTCAGATACTTTAGTTCTGGGGAATTCACTTCATTTTTAAATTCACAAATAATTCACCCAAAAATGAAATACAAACAAACAGTTTACGCAGAGTGTCGTATGTATGTGAACCCCTGTGAATCCTGGTTTCAGGCAGCACTTTGCCCTAGACGTGATCTAATCTTCATCTAAGTCACAACAACAGACAAACGCATCATGTTTAAGGTGACAAACACCCAAACAATCACAATTTCCTGTGAATTCATTGAACAAAACCATCTGGTGGAAAAAGATTAAGGCAGATTTAACCCTTGTGCTGTCTTTGGGTCAAGGGAGGGTGAAGGGGGAAAAGAAGGAATGAAGGAAAGAAGGAAGTAAGGAAGAAAGGAGACAAGAAGGAAAGAAGGAAGGAAGTAGGAAAGGGAGTAAGGAAGGGAGAAAAGATGGAATCAAGGAAGGGAGAAAAGATGGAAGGAAGGAAAGAAGGAAGTAAGGAAGAAAGAAGGAAAGAAGGAAGGAAGTAGGAAAGGGAGTAAGGAAGGGAGAAAAGATGGAAGGAAGGGAGAAAGGAAGGAAAGAAGGGAGGAAGGAAAAGCAAAGAAGGTAATAAATAGTGATGCACCGAAATGAAAATTTGTGGCCGAAACCGAAACCGAAAATAATTATAAACACTTGGCCGAATACCGAACAATACCGAACATGGTTCTTCGCAGTTTTTCATTTATTTTGCCAATTTTTTCACCATCGCATAAATCAAATAAATTTGATTTAGGCATGCTTTTAAAAGAAAAAAATCTTTTACAAAATTACAAGGTAGAAAACATTTGTTGAACATAAAAAACTGAACATTTTTTAATTTCCCAGCATTTCTTAAATATTCCAGCAGACATTATACCAGCAAAGAACAATAACTTAAAATAAATAAATTGCCTAAATACATTTTTTGGCCATCTTTGAGCTTACGTTAGGCTTAACTGACTGAACATTGTAACATAGGCCTTAAAACAATAAAAATGCATTAAAGCGCTCAGGGTTTTTTATCGACGAAAGGGAGGTAGGAAGAAAAAGGAGTAAAGGAGGGTAAAAAAGGAGGAAAAGAGGAAAGGAAGAAGGAAGGAGAGAGCAGGAAGAAAGAAGGATAGAACAATTGGGTCATTTTGACCCAAAGACAGCACAAGGGTTAAAAAAAGATATTACATACTTTGCGTGTAACGCAGTATTCACTATTCACTATTCACTGCATACTGGTCTGGCAGTTGTTAGTACGTACAAGGATACCTTAAAAGCGGTTATGCTCAACCAAAACTGGACGGCAGTTATGTGACCACAGTGACCCGATAATGATAAAAATTACGATAAAAAAAATACCAATTCAACTCCACCTTTGTAACTATAAATCTCGCTCTCAGATCCGCCATGTTTGTTACACAAAGATGCCATCAACGCGAATTTATCCTCCTTCCTTCCTTCCTTCCTTCCTTCCTTCCTTCCTTCCTTCCTTCCTTCCTTCCTTCCTTCCTTCCTTCCTTCCTTCCTTCCTTCCTTCCTTCCTTCCTTCCTTCCTTCCTTCCTTCCATCTTCCTTCCTCCTTCCTTCATCTTCCTTCCTTCCTTCCTTCCTTCCTTCCTTCCGTCCTTCCTTCCTTCCTTCCTTCCTTCCTTCCTTCCTTCCTTCCTTCCTTCCTTCCTTCCTTCCTTCCTTCCTTCCTTCCTTCCTTCCTTCCTTCCTTCCTTCCTTCCTTCCTTCCTTCCTTCCTTCCTTCCTTCACATACCTTGTGCGTGGATTTAACACAGAACCATAAATCAGCTTTACACAAAAACGTCATCAACGGGAATTTATCGTTTTTACCACGAGATGACAAATTCTTATCATGGGGAATTTTTTTCGCGGTATATCGTGAACGGTAAAATATCGCCCATTCTTACGCTAGACTGGTCAGTTCAACATCAGAAAATGTGTTCCACCACAAAATCGGGCATTTTAGCAGATACTTGTCAGTTTAATTGTTAGCATCCTGTGTACTGCTGCATACTACATTTTGGAGGAAAAAGTATTAAAATGAACTGTAAGTGACAAATCACTTCAATGAAGTTGAATTGGAGTCAGTGGGGTCATGGTTTTGGAATTCTGTTGGGTTTTGACTCATTCCTGCTTTATTTTGAAAGTCTATTTCTTGGTTTCTCAAATTCTAGGCTGACTTCCTTGTTTGCACGTGTGTCTTATTTGGCTGTTCTGTTGTCTTCCTTGTGGTTTTCTTTCTTTCTATTCCTTGTAAAAGAGTTTGTTTTTTAGCTTATTTTGGATTCCTGTGAAGTCCTTTATTGTGTTATAAATAATTAAGGAATTTTGCAGGAACTTTGCACCCCTGATGCCTCTCCTGCATTAGGGAGGTTCCTCCATCCCATAACGAGAAGTTTGCACAGTTGGAGTCCAATTAAAGAAATGACTTTGCATGTGTGGTTTAGAAGTACTTTGATAAATTATCCTCAAACATTTTGAGTCTGCTGTTCCATCTGTTGAAGTGAACCAAGACTCGGAGAAAGATGATCTCTTAAAAACATACAACTATTTGATCTGCAGAAGGCTGGACAGGGTTGCAAAGAAATCTCCAAGTGTTGAGGCATCCATCACTCCACATACAGGCCGTCTATAAATAGACAGTTTAGTTATTTGGCTGCTTGTCCGAGGAGTGGGAGGCCAGCCAAGATAAATACAAAGACAATGCAGTCCTCATTGAGGTGAAGAAGAACCTTACTGGCTAACGGCTACTGGCTGGAAGACGTCACCCGGACTGGTTTACCATCCTTTACACGTCACCAGTAGGAATGGGTGATATTTTACCGTTCACGATAAACCGTCAAAAAAATTCCCCACGGTGAGAATTTGTATCTCACGGTAAAAATGATAAATTCCCATTGATGACGTTTTTATGTAAAGCTGATTTTGAGAAGGAAGGAAGGAAGGAAGGAAGGAAGGAAGGAAGGAAGGAAGGAAGGAAGGAAGGAAGGAAGAAGGAAGGAAGGAAGCAAGGAAAGAAGGAAGGAAGGAAGGAAGGAAGGAAGGAAGGAAGGAAGGAAGGAAGGAAGGAAGGGAGGAAGAATGGAAGAAGGAAGGAAGGAAGCAAGGAAAGAAGGAAGGGAGAAGGACGGAAGGAAGGAAGGAAGGAAGGAAGGAAGGAAGGAAGGAAGGAAGGAAGGAAGGAAGGAAGGAAGGAAGGAAGGAAGGAAGGAAGGAAGGAAGGAAGGAAGAATGGAAGAAGGAAGGAAGGAAGGAAGGAAGGAAGGAAGGAAGGAAGGAAGGAAGGAAGGAAGGAAGGAAGGAAGGAAGGAAGGAAGGAAGAAAGAAATGAGCGTGAAAGAATGAAAGAAAGAAAGAAAGAAAGAAAGAAAGAAAGAAAGAAAGAAAGAAAGAAAGAAAGAAAGAAAGAAAGAAAGAAAGAAAGAAAGAAAGAAAGAAAGAAAGAAAGAAAGAAAGAAAGAAAAAGGATAAATTCCCATTGATGACGTGTTTGTGTAACAAACATGGCTGATCTGAGTCATTCCAGTTTTGCAGTACAGGTGTAACTCATTTAACTGGTTTTTATTAATTCAATATAATTGGTGTAGTTTAGTAGTATTTAGTATTCTTTTAGAGCAGTGATTTGGGGGCAGAAAGATAAATGGCGGAAGGCGGATCTGAGAGCGAGGAGCTTGAGTCATTACAGTTTCAATTTTAATTCAATTTAATTGGTGTAGTTTAGTAGCATTTAATATTCTTTTAGAGCAGTGATTTGGGGGCTCCAAAGACTGAATGTGGTGATAGATTCATAGTTAGAAAGGTGGAATTGAATTGGTATTTTTTTTATCATCATTTTTATCGTTATCGGGATAAATGCCAGAAAGTATTGTGATACATTTTTTTAGTCCATACCGCCCATCCCTAGTCACCAGGCAGGATGTCAACGGTAGAACGCCACAGCAGAAGTTCCTGCTCTCAAAAAACAACGCGGAAGCAGAACCTCTATCCAGACATTATGATTTGGGCTTGATTTGATGGCTCAATGATACCCCAGCTATGGAAAAAACAAACCGGTATTCAGCCGGTTCGCAAGTTGAACAAGTTGTGAACCATCACCAGCCCTGGAACCGGTCTGGTGGAAAAGGGGAAAGGAATTCCCAGGTTTACCAAAATACCATGCAGGATCATCAGGGTGGGTGTTGGCCACTAAAGCAAAGTAGAAGTTGGGTGAGATGGCAGAACGACTCTAAGCATTAAAGTAAATCCACCACAGAAGCAAGAGTAACCCTGCAGAGTCCAGACCCCAGACGCTGTGGAATTACTTTCAATGGATGGATGGATGGATGGATGGATGGATGGATGGATGGATGGATGGATGGATGGATGGATGGATGTCAACCGAAAAAACCGAACCAATCCACGAACCGATACGCTTACTTCAATTTTGTTGTTGACGTACAATTCAACAATGGTACTGGATCGGTATCAGGTATCAACCAATATGCAAACCACAGGCGTCTGTATCAATATGGAGACTGAAATCTCGGATCGGTCTTCCGCACCCCGGGATAAACAACAAGCCCCTTTCACAGAGAGGGCGCAAAGCACAGACCGCAGCCGCCGGCTTTAGGATGATTTATGGTTCCGCGTTAAGCCTGAATTATGGTTCTGCGTCAAATCGATGCAAAGCACACGCCGTCGCCGTGACGTCGTCGTGAACCCTTCGGACTTCTCCGTCACTCCATTTCTCCGCGGTGCAGTACCCCCCGTGACCGCTAGTTAGCGATCTTTTCCTGAATGGTTTATCCGACTTTTTCCGGTCACAGTGAATCAAAGAGATAAGGACAACTATTGTGCAAAAAAACAAAAAAAATCAAAAAAAAAATCACACATACACGAAGAAAAGAACGCTGAAAGTTTACGACTGCTTCAAACCGCAAACCGGAAATGCGTTGCTACCAAGCGAACCAATCACAGCCCTCTCGGCCTGCGTTTGGTCTGCGTCGCCTCGACGCGTAGTTACAATTTTTGGGAGGTGCGCGTCAGTGACGGCGTCAGTGACGTGTGGTACGCGTCGACGCGTACCACACGCCGTAATTGCGTGTGCCCGAATTGAACATTTTTTAATTTCACCGTGCCGCGCTGGGACAACATCTCGGCACGTCCAATAGGAGAGAAGGTGGTCGAGGCTGCACCAACTCTTCTCCTTGCGCCGCGGTCGGACATACACAATGAATGGAGTTGTATCGGTTGCTGTGTCGATTATGTTCTCACTACATATTAAAAAAATTAACCGCTTCAGGTTTAGAATGGAATCAGGCTGAGACCACCTCTCCTAGAAGATCTCGGCTCGCTTGTTTTGTGCCGTTTCCGAGCGCGATTGCTGTGTTCACATATACCAAACGTTCCGATCTTTAGGGGGAAACGCTCCCTGTGCCGGAACAACTGCTCCAAACGGGACAGGTGTGAAAGCACCCTTAGTGAACATTACGGCGGCGACGATTAAGAGACTCCGGAAAGTACTGACAGAAGAGAAAACGAGTGATCGAACCCAGAGACCAAACAGGACTCATTTTGGACAGCGTCATCAGAACGACTCAAAGTCTCAGTTTAAAATGGCAAATGTTCCCCCGCGCTGCTTCAAACTTTACATGGGGTTAATAAAAGGAAATAATACCCAGATTTCCCATCAGTGGGAAGACTGTCACAGCCCTAAGAAGGAGCAACGACATTCCCAGGCTGTCAGGTCCAGGTGCTACACGGTCCACATCTGGTCACGGCATATTTTTCGACATGTCATTTGAATATGTCATTTGAGTGTCAGTTAAACTGCACGTGCTCACACACATCTGGCACTTTCTTCAGCCAGTTGGTAGACGGTCTGACGTTTGATTTAATCTCACATTATGCTCACAGGTACGACATAATTTGTAACTTTTGAGCCTTTAGTGATGTTGATTTTGGCTAAATAATGATGTTGGTGGCATACGCCGCCTGGCTGCACAGCTGCACGATCACGAGACGGGGTTAGTCAGAGATGCCCTTTCATGTCTCGTCAAACTGTGTCACTGAAAGTGGCCCTTTGAAGTGTCAGAGCACGTCAGTTGTGATGATTCCAGCACAAACCAGACCAAACTTGATTAGAAGGTCGAGATCAAATCTGAACATCCTCTCCCTTTAAAGAAAATACAACAGAATTCAAAAGATGTCCTTCATCCTTGTTTTTTTTTTTTTTTTTTTTGTGTGGATATGAAGTATATTTTGTAAATAAAACTATACATTTCATTAAAGCTGCAGGTTAATGTTGGCAGCAAAGCTTATTTGGGTGAGTTTAACAGCAGAACAGCTGAACCTGTGTTTGCTGAATCACATTTTATTTGGAGGGTAAATGCAATTTGATGTTGAAATCTTGAGGTTTGAGGTCGTCCTGCGTTAAAACACATAAATAGGCTGCATGTAAACACCCAATCGTGCCAATTGTGTCTATTATTTTGACTTTGATGAGGAACAAGTGACATTTTATTGCAGAAAAAGTCGACTTGTTATGAAATTTGTTGTGACATTGCTCACATAAAAATGTCTTTAGACCATCAAGTTAGGCGGAAACAGGCTGAAGATCCCCCACTTCTACTCATGTAATCACCGTAGCAACAGACAGCTACATCGAGTCTAAAGGGGTTTCATGAAACAAGATTTCCATGAGGTTGTATTACACACTGACAACAGGATGAGTTTGCCTTCATCCTAAAATGCATCCTGTGAAAACAAATAGAATATCTGTAACATCTTTGTTGTACGTTGATTTTTGGGCTCAAAGAGAATGTTTTGGACTCTTTTTTCTTTTATCACAATAGACTGAAATAAAGAGTTACATTACATAGATGAATATTGCCAAGGACCTCACGATACACATCACGAAACGATAGGGCTGGGCGATATATCGAGATTTTAATATATATCGATATATTTTCAAACGCGATATGGTACGAGACAATATCGTTTATATCGATTTAAAAAAATATATTTTTTTTTTTTATGATTTTGATATTTTGTGAGAAATTGACTTGAATGTTTTATTTTACATCCTCACAAATGTTTTGTTATTTGCACAAATGTCAACCTCAGTGGAAAAGTCTGCCTGTTACTGTCTACATTGTATTAATTGCACAGTATATTTTAATTTAATTGTTATGCAAGAAAGGGATATTTGTTTTATTTTATTTAAGAAGCATTTTTATTCTATATATGCAGGCAGTTTATTTTTTATTTCATTTGTTTTATACATTTTGATATTGTGCAGACCTCTGTTAATAAAGGAACCTGTGTGACATTTGGCACGAGGCTTTGTATTAAAACTGACTGTTTTTTTAAGGGTTTGCCTCAGAGAAAAATGAAGCTAACAGAGATGCTATGCTATAATGCTTTGGGGGAAACCCCAATTATGGCACAGAAAAAATATCGATATATATCAAGTATCGCCATTCAGCTAGAAAATATCGAGATATGACTTTTGGTCCATATCGCCCAGCCCTACGATACGATATGATATTGCGATATCCAAATTTTGCAATATATTGCGATGTTATACAAAGTTCGCTGAAAACTGTAAAAGGCATTCTGCATCTTAAAATCTGAGTTGTGCATACATCAGATTATGGTGATAATTCACAAACTGAGTCAAAACAATGTAATTCAAATTATCCATGCCGTTTTATTGTAACTATACAAGCTAAAGTTACAACATACAGTATTTGCATGTTTTTCATATTATTTACATAATATGAAATTAACATTAACAATATTATTTAAGCTCATGTATACAATAAAGTTGCACTGGATTTAAAAATGTGATCAAAAAAAAAGTTGCACTCGATTTACAACCTGTCTGAAACGTGATTTATTATTTGAAAAATAAATAAATAAAAAAATTAATTAATAAAAAAAAATTGATATATCGAATCGGCCGGCAAAGTATCGCGATATTTTGCCATATCCATATCTCCAGAAAAAAACAGATTTACCACCTGACGCTTTTAGTTCACCGTAAGAAAATAAAACGAGCGCCAAAGAAACTGAAGCTTTCCAAATACTAATGACGCATTTGACAGAATACCTGTGACAAAATCTAAGCCTGAACATGAGAGAAAAGTGCTTTTAGATGAGGACGTTTGTATTCTGTTGATGTCCCAGCTTCTTCTCCCACTTGACTCGCTGTGATCCAACCGTTACATAAGTCTTTAATCCAGCTGTGCTACCTCACTTAGCTCCTCTCTCCCGTCACTGCAATCTGCATCCTAAGAAGCCGTCATTCTGTCTGCATTTAATGTTTAAAAGAATGTTTTTCTACCATAATATGTGACTTAAAGATCCCTGTAACAGAGATGCACGCCGCGTCGCTCGGGCTTGAACACAAACAGACCCAGATGGCAGCTGTAGGTCCTGGCCACCTAAAGCCGGCCCAGTCAACGTGCAGACGACGGGAATAGACTGCCCTTAACCGTCTGCAGCAGCGGGGTGTAATGTGGGAAACTGGACCGTGGCGGGCAGCGTCCCGTCTTTCAACACCAGCCGGCTGTAAAGTTGCTCTAACCCTCCACGGGCCGCTCGGCGAGCCGAGACATGACGGCACCTTCTACATAAAAGGAAGAGACAGCTGGCCCTTTAACCAGCTGATTTGGTCTTTTCCCGCGTAACAGTTCAATTAGATTTTCATGAGATATTAAGATGTGATGTCACTGAAGAGAAATAAAGCCCAAGATGCACCCTCCTATGTGATTTTTGTGCTTGTGTTGTTCTCTCAGATGTAAGTCGCTTTGGATAAAAACGTCTGCTAAATGACAGTAGATAGAAGACAACAACACTAGCACATGTAGTTTAAAAACACAGGCACTGCCGAAAGGATTTTCGTTGTCGGTTTTTAAGAAGTGAGCGAAAGGCTTCAAATGAAACAAGTTTAGGCATTTTCAGTTCAAGTTGGAGGGTATTCCAAACAGAGGGTGCAGAGAAACTAAAAGCTTTTTTCCCCAAATTAGTCCGAAAACGAGGAACAGCCAGGTGCAAAGTGTCATTCGACCTTAAAGCATAATGGCTTTTAGTTCTCTGAAGAAATAAACATAAATAAACAGGAACCAAGCCAAGAAGAGCCTTATAAGTCAGAGTCATCCAGTGTGTAAATCGTCTATGATAATGTGATAGATGTGCTGCTGGGTCTGTGACTTGTGTTTGATATCAAGTTAAAAAATGAAAGTGAGAGAAGCTTCAAGCGGCGATGCTTTTTAAAATTTTTTTTAGTTTGTCTCGGCACTGCTGAAAGTCAGCTGGAGCCGTGAGCAGCTATGAAGTGACAGAGCTCCTGGTAGATCTGATCGTTCCTTATCGCCCGTCTAGATCCCTTTTTAATTCTCTCCTCAGCACCAGGTTTATGAACATCTGCACCTCAGAGTTGGATCACCAAACAGACTTCTGCTGCCGTTGCTGGTGGAATAAAATGAAGAAGCCGCGAGTCGCTCTTTCGCTGATTTCCGCCTCCTGACTCAGACGTCTGACTCCCAACTAGGAATGGGCGATATTTTACCGTTCACGAGAAACCGTCAAAAAAATTCCTCACGGTAAGAATTTGTCATCTCACGGTAAAAACGATAAATTCCCATTGATGACGTTTTTGTGTAAAGGAAGGAAGGAAGGAAGGAAGGAAGGAAGGATGAAGGAAGGAAGGAAGGGAGAAAACAAGGAAAGAAGGAAGGAAGGAAGGAAGGAAGGAAGGAAGGAAGGAAGGAAGGAAGGAAGGAAGGAAGGAAGGAAGGAAGGAAGGAAGGAAGGAAGGAAGGAAGGAAGGAAGGGAGAAAACAAGGAAGGAAGGAAGGAAGGAAGGAAATGAGCCTGAAAGAAAGAAAGAAAGAAAGAAAGAAAGAAAGAAAGAAAGAAAGAAAGAAAGAAAGAAAGAAAGAAAGAAAGAAAGAAAGAAAGAAAGAAAGAAAGAAAGAAAGAAAGAAAGAAAGAAAGAAAGAAAGAAAAAAGGATAAATTCCCATTGATGACGTTTTTGTGGCGGATCTGAGAGCGAGATAGATTTATAGTTGAAAAGGTGGAGTTGAATTGGTATTTTTTTTATCGTCATTTTTATCGTTATCGGGATAAATGCCAGAAATTATCGTGATACATTTTTTAGTCCATACCGCCCATCCCTACTCCCAACCCCCCGACCGAGGCCTGTAGTGTGATGATGTCAGATACAGCTGACTCAGCCGCTTAAAACCTCGGCAGAATAGCTACAGAAAAAGTATCAATTCAAAAGTATGGACCCCTAGTGAAGAAGCGCAAAACCGGAGCATGGCGAGTCGAGTCGCGCTGAGTAGGTACTAGAGTAAAAGTGCCATTATGGTACCAAACGTCTCCCTGCATGAGGCCTTCGTCTTTTCTTTCATTACAAGATGGAAAGAGTAAACAGACTTAAGGGCCAATCCCAATACACCCCCTACTTTCTACCACTAGCCCTAAAAATGAGTAGGGCCCTTGTAATCTTCCCTAGGGATTGGGACACCACTTGCTACGTCACTGTGGTTTACGTTCGGGTACGTAAGCGACTGTGTAGTTACGTTTGCACAAACGTCACACCATATCAGGAAGCCCAGAGCCAAACGCTGTTTTAATTTCAGCTGTAGCGCTGTTAATATGCCACTTTATTAAGTTTTAATATTTTTTCAGGCGTAAGATCTTTATTAAGATCCCCAACCTGGGCTCAGTTTATCCAAATAACGCCTGTTAAGAAATTTGATCAGACGTTTTCGGGATGAGAAGAGCCTGCCGGCTCGGGAGCTGATTTATGGTTCCACGTTAAATCGACGCAGAGCCTACAGCGTAGTTTACGGCGTAGGGTACGGCGTAGGGTACGGCGTACGGCGCACGTCGCCACATAACCTACGCCGTAGGCTCTGCGTTGGTGTAACGCGGAACCATAAATCAGCCTTTATTCTGGCGAGATCTTCGCAACAACGGGCAAACGAGTGATTATGTACATTCACTGAGTGAATATTATGAAAGTAAAATATATATTTCTCACTATAAATGTAATCAAAACGCATTTTTATGCAGAAACTAACTCAAAATATTGATTTTATTCACTAAAAAATAAGAAATGTCTGCCATGTTTTTTTTTAATTATTATTCAGTCTGCAAATGATGACGTAAAGCATTCTGGGGTATTTTTCTAGCCCTCTGTCAGTTAGTGAGCATCTGAAAACCCTCGATCCGCACGGCCAGATTCATAGCCACTACCCTCGTTTTCAGCACTCCGCCTAGATGAGAAGAGGAATTGGGACACCACTACCCTCACGGGAACGTGCAAAATTTAGGGGTAGTGCTGAAAAGTAGGGGTAGTGGGTGTATTGGGACTGAAGTTATTACACAACAAAACGGCCCATTTCAGCCTCTTGCACGTTAAAGATGCCACGTTTTCTTTAAGACACCTTTTTGCTGTACTGCAAAGCTGAAACGCACTTCACCGGACACTCCTGGCTGACACATTTTAATTGTTGCATGTAGTAAAAAAAAAAGTCTATAATGGAATTGAACATCTATTTGCTCCTTTAAAGATTTCCAAGTCAAACAAAGCATTTTAAATAGTTTCTAATTCACACCCCTTTATAGTGTTTCCTGTTGTAGCTGCTGTATGCGGTCCGTCAGGGCCTGTGTGTGTGTGTGTGTGTGTGTGTGTGTGTGTGTGTGTGTGTGTGTGTGTGTGTGTGTGTGTGTGTGTGTGTGTGTGTGTGTGTGTGTGTGTGTGTGTGTGTGTGTGTGTGTGTGTGTGGGGGGGGGTTCAGCGTTTTATCCAACAGAAGGAGCCGGGATCAAATCCATCTTCTGATTGGTTCCTCACCAACGTAGCCATGGCAACTCCCGCATCACGAAGGTGAAGGTTTAAATTTAACTCTGACAGTCGTCATGAACAGGTGACAAAACCAAAGTTTTAAAGGCAGCTAAGAAGCAAATTTGATTGATTGATTGATTGATTGATTGATTGATTGATTGATTGATTGATTGATTGATTGATTGATTGATTGATTGATTGATTGATTGATTGATTGATTGATTGATTTATTTTGTACATGTAAAAAGATCACAAATAAAAGAGAAGATAAGAAAAGAAAAAAAATACAAAGAATGTCATCTTTTAACACTTAATATCTTAATTTACATGTGCAAAAGGAGTAGGAAGAAGTGTAAATTTCTTTAATCCTACCCCCATTCATATAAACAGTCGTTTATATGTACTTAATATAAACGACTGTTTTAATATCTGCTCTTTTACAAAATAAAATGACTGTTAATCTAATTGAATTTCTCTGTATTTTTCACATCAATTTATTGTCAAATTAACTTGATTAAGAAAACAACAGACGACAAAAGTCTTACTTTTTTTTCCTTCTAACAACATTTTAATTTTTAAATGTTATAAATATGCACTTTTGTCGTCTGAGACCGAAGCAAAAGGAAGTAAAATCAGGTCTGTCCGACGGAGATGGAAAACTCTTTTTTTTCTCCACAAACAGATGCATCAAGGACGGGCCCCGACCCGGCGACAGCGTGATTACGAGAGGACACCGAACGCATCGTTAAAAGGCCTCGAACCCGCGCGGCGGCGCGGAGTCCAGGTGAACCGAAGGTGCACGATTTAATGGCTTAAGTAGATGGACTAATTCAGCGCTGTTGGGCCACATTTGGGCAGTGACCTTGATGGGAGCAGACGGCTCTCGCTGTCTGAAAAGGCTTCGACTCGCAGGTCATCACATTTTAATCACCTTGCATGATGTAATGTTTGTTCTACTACGTCGTCTCATTACGGGAGCAGCTGTTGGGAGTATTGCAGGATTATCAGAGGGCGATACGCGAGTACGAGCCGTCCAGATACCCGGCACGTGCAGGTTTATCAGCCGCTCTAAAAGTCAAGTGATTCATAATTTCACAACGATTCAGTCTCTGAGGATGGAGAGGCGGAGGCTGAGGGATGAGGGATGAGAGGCAGGGACGGGAATCCAGAACCTGTTTCAATTCCTTGGAATCGTTTGCAAGTTTTACAAACGATTCCCTTTTCAATTCCAGTCGTTAGGGATGGGCGATATGGACTAAAAAATGTATCACGATAATTTCTGGTATTTATCCCGATAACGATAAAAATGACGATAAAAAAAAATACCAATTCAACTCCACCTTTTTAACTATAAATCTATCCACATTCAGTCTTTGTAGCCCCCAAATCACTGCTCTAAAAGATACTAAATGCTACTAAACTACACCAATTAAATTGAATTAATAAAAACCAATTAAATTAGTTACACCTGTACTGCAAAACTGGAATGACTCAGATCCGCCATGTTTGTTACACAAAAACCTCATCAACGGGAATTTATCTATTCCTTCCTTCCTTCCTTCCTTCCTTCCTTCCTTCCTTCCTTCCTTCCTTCCTTCCTTCCTTCCTTCCTTCCTTCCTTCCTTCCTTCCTTCCTTCCTTCCTTCCTTCCTTCCTTCCTTCCTTCCTTCCTTCCTTCCTTCCTTCCTTCCTTCCTTCCTTCCTTCCTTCCTTCCTTCCTTCCTTCCTTCCTTCCTTCCTTCCTTCCTTCCTTCCCGTACGTTGTGCGTGGATTTAACGCAGAACCATAAATAATCTTTACACAAAAACGTAATTAATGGGAATTTATCGTTTTTACCGCGAGATGACAAATTCTTACCGTGGGGAATTTTTTTTGACGGTATATCGTGAACGGTAAAACATTCCTAGTTCCCAGTGTTTCAATTCCTTGTAATCGTTTGCAAGTTTTACAAACGATTCCATTTTCAATTCCAGTTGTTCCGAAAGGCAGTGGTCAACAGTAAACATGGCGACCAAGCGATACAAACGCTCGAAAATCTGGTTACATTTCAGCAAAAAAGACGACAACAGAGCAACTTTCAGTACTTGCCAAGTGAATATTTCGTCAAAGGGAGGAAATACTACCAACATGCAAAAACATTTGTGAACACAGCAGCAATAACAATCAATGAATGTCGTGTTTTAGATCCACTCCTGACTAATGTCGGTACTTCTCAACCCAGCAGCATCGTTAGCATGTCCTTGGCTAATAAAACTGCAGGTAACTAATTAACTAAAGAACACTGCCTATCATATTAGTGCCATGTTGTTGGGCTTTTTTTTTCTCCAAATGAGAATCGATAAGGTACGTAAGAGTATTAGGGCCAGGCAGGAGAAAAATAAAAATAACATTTTAGAGGAGGAAGATTTTTTTTTTCATTATGCACTTCGAGAAAAAAGTCGCAATGTCAAGATTAAAGTTGAAGTACAATTTCGATAATAAAGTTGAAATGTTGAGAAAAAAGGCGAATTTTCGAGATTAAAGTTGAAGTACAATTTTGAGAAAAAAGTCTAAATGTATTTCAACTTTATTCTTGAAATTTTGATTATATTCTCGAAATTTCGACTTTATTCATGAAATTTCGACTTTATTCTTGAAATTGTATTTCAACATTAATTTCGACTTTTTTCGCGACATTTCGACTTTTTCTCGAAGTGCATAATAAAAAAAAATCTTCTCCTCAAATATTTTTTCTCCTGCATGGCCCTAATACTCTTCCGTTATAAGGGGATCGATAAAGAACCAAGAAGAACCGTTAAGCAGAATCGAAAATGGAATTGGAATCATAAAAATCTTATCAATTCCCATCCCTAATGAGGCGTTATTGATGTCCATCCCTCCCTCTGTCTCTCATCCTCCTTCCTGCTGGACCTGATATCTCCAAATATTAGTTTATTGGATCAACCTGCCACTAACAAACACGTTTACACTAATTAGTTGGAAACAACCCACAGCCTGCTGGCTGCTCACAACACCTGAGTCGGTTTTGGGGTCAGGCGAAGCGGTCGCAGGTGAGAATACTCAGGGATGCTCAGATCTTCACCAGCAGGTCAAAGGTCACTTCTTTCCCTCTAATTCAGCCCTGCAGCTTTTTCCTGTCCTGTCACACAATCACGAGCTCCTGCCTGCAGAAGGTGCTCCGGACCAGTTACACGGTTACCGGATCACTCCCTAAAACCACGACCAGGACTTCCTGCCTGAAACATCTTATTAATCTGCTTCCACACGGCTGTAAGAGCCGCTGCAGGGCCTCCGGGTTCTGTTGGCCCTAATTGGGATTTATTTCCTCTGCAGACCCGAGTGCGACCCAGAGCTGGGAGATGGTTGACTCGCTGGGTGTTGTGGCTCATTTAAACAGGCCATCTAAGTCCATCTGCATGACACGAGTCGTTAATGTACGGAAGAGTATTAGGGCCATGCAGGAGAAACAATATTTGAGAGGGGAAGATTTTTTTTTTATTATGCATTCCGAGAAAAAAAGTCGAAATGTCGAGAAAAAAGTCAGAATGTCGAGAATAATGTTGAAATACAATTTTGAGGAAAAAGTTGAAATTTTGTGAATAAAGTCGAGATTTAGCCTTTTTTTTCTCGAAATTTTGACTTTTTTCTCAACATTTAGTTAAAATTGTATATATATATATATATATATATATATATATATATATATATATATATATATACCAAATATTTTTTTTTTTTTGTATAACACTGACGATTTACACCTGTACTTTGGGTTATTTGTGTTGTGGAAATTGAAAGGACCGATAAACTAAACTAAACTAAAAACATTTCACACTTCAACTTTAATCTCGACATTTTTACTTTTTTCTCAACATTTGACTTCTTTCTCGAAATTGCACTTCAACTTTAATCTTGAAATTTCCCCTTTTTCCTCAACATTTCATCATTATTTTCGACATTTCGACTTTTTTCTCAACATTTCGACTTTTTCTTCGAAATTGTACTTCAACATTATTCTCGACATTTCGTCTTTTTTCTCAACATTTTGACTTTTTTCTCAACATTTCGACTTTTTTGAACATTTCGACTTTTTTCTCGAAATTGTATTTTAACTTTAATCTCGACATTTCAACTTTTTTCTCAACATTTCAACTTTATTCACAAAATTTTGACTTTTTTTCTCAACATTTTGACTTTTTTCTTGAAATTGCACTATTTGTATTTTCTCCTGCCTGGCCCTAATACTAATGCATGTGGAGCCACTGGCCCGTCCTCCATTCAGCTGCAGAGACGCGGTGTAACAACCAGCCCTGCCCCTGCAGGAGGGACGGACACAAGTCCACATGTGGACATGAGTCCGTCCCTGCGCGTCACCGCTCAGGTGGATAAACGTGCCCGTGCAGCACAGGTGAGGTGCAGGAGTCGGGGGTGCACATGCAGGCGCGGCTGACGCACGGCGGCCCTTATGTATCTGCTGATGAAGTCGAAATGTTGAGAAAAAAGTCGAGATTAATGTTGAAATACAATTTCGAGAAAAAAAATCGAAATGTATTTCAACTTTATTCTTGAAATTTCGATTATATTCTCGAAATCTCGACTTTATTCATGAAATTTCGACTTTAATCTCGAAATTTTGCCTTTTTTCTCAACATTTCAACATTATTTTCGACATTTTGACTTTTTTCTCAACCTTTCGACTTTTTCGCGAAATTCTATTTTAACATTATTCTCGACATTTCGACTTTTTTCTCAACATTTTGACTTTTTTCTCGAAATTGTGTTTCAACTTTAATCTGGAAATTTCGCCTTTTTTCTCAACATTTCAACATTATTTTCGACATTTCGACTTTTTTCTCAACATTTCGACTTTTTCTCTTAATTGTACTTCAACATTATACTCGACATTTAGACTTTTTTCTCAACATTTCGACTTTTTTCTCGACATTTCGCCTTTTTTCTCAACATTTCAACTTTATTCACGAAATTCTGACTATTTTTCTCAACATTTCAACTTTATTCACGAAATTTTGACTTTTTTTCTCAACATTTCGACTTTTTTCTCGAAATTGCACTTCAACATTATTCTCGACATTTTGACTTTTTTTCGACATTTCGACTTTTTTTCGACATTTCGACTTTTTTCTCGACATTTCGACTTTTTTCTCGAAGTGCATAATGAAAAAAAAATCTTCCTCCTCTAAAATATTATTTGTATTTTTCTCATTCTTGGCCCTAATACTAATGCATGCAATGGCAGGTTCTCCATTCAGCTGCAGAATGGCCCTGCAGGAGGGACGGACAGAAGTCCACATGTGGACATGAGTCCGTCCCTGCGCGTTATTACCGCTCAGGTGGATGAACGTGCACGGTGCACAGGTGAGGTGCAGGAGTCGGGGGTGCACATGCACATGCAGGCGCGGCCCTTACGTATCTGCTGATGAGGCTCCGGATCAGGCTGAAGTCCATCGTCCCTTTGGCCCCGCGGCGGTGCGCCCCGCGGCGGTGCGCGGTGCCACGGGGACGGTGCGCTCTCTCCGTGAGCGCTACCTAGTGCGGGAGTCTCCCCCGGCATCCATGATCCATGCACCCCCCCCTCCTCCTCCTCCCCGCCGCCACCGAGTCCCCGGTCCCCGAACAGCCGCGGATCACTGCGCTCCTCCTCCGGTTCTCATGCTGCAGCCGCGGAGCGAGCGGCGCGTCCCCGCAGCGAGCTGCGCGCCCCCGCCGCTACATCCCAGGGATCGAACCGGCGACCCTTCAGCCCCCCCGGCCGGTGGGATGCTCTGTCCCTGCAGGAGATGCTGGTGCTCGGAGCAGGAGCCGCTCTTTGCCGGAGACGCTGGCCCTCGATTGAGCCGCTGCTGAGAAAACGGCCACAGCGCGCACCCGTCAGATGACTGCGCGGCGCATGCGCACTGGCGGCTCTGATTTATGGGAATAAATTCAAACAGCGCACCAAAGTGCAGGGAGAGTAGATCTGCTCGTGGTGTAAAGAGGAAAAACTACTCCAGAGTAGCACTGCAAGCAAACTAAAGTCCAGGAATAATTTCTGTTTCACTGAGGAGGTTGTTTGAAAGAGTTGAGAGGTAGAGCTATCGAGAGGGTAGAATTTATTAAATTTTTGGGAATATATGTGGATGAATTTTTAAACTTTAGGAAACATATCGATGAACTATCAAAGAAATTATCTAAATATGTTGGCTTATTTTATAGGCTGAGACATTTTCTTCCTCTTGAAGCTTCTCCTAACTCTGTACCGGTCTCTATTTGAGCCTCATTTAAATGATTGTAATGTTTTATGGTGTAATACATATCCAAGTTATGTTGACAAATTACAGATCTTACAAAAGAAAGTGATCCGAGTTTTATCATGGAGCAAATTTAGTGCTCCCTCTGATCCTCTTTTTTATGGATATAAGCTTCTGAAACTTACTGAGTGGAACATTTTCCACAATGCCTGCTGTAGAATGTAGTTTTTAGACTCAATGACGGACTCAATAACTTATGCTCCCACTCATGAACACGCCACAAGGGGAAAACAACTTTTAAAGGGAAAGAAAAGGAAACTGAAATGTACAAGTTTCAGTGTAACTTGTAAAGGTCCAAAAATTTGGAATGAGATTGATATAAAATGCTATAAAAGAGTCTGCATCTCTCTCAATTTTCAAAAAGAGACTAAAACAAAATTTGTTATTAAATGATGTCTCTTCTTATTAAATGATGTCTTATTCTCAAATTATGTCTAACTCTAAAACTATCTGTCAATGTTTATGTACCAATACCTGATGTATAAGGTTATTATATGTATCTGTGTAATTTATAGTAGTTTTGCTGTGTGACTGGGCCCCTATTCATAAGCAGTAGCTTCTGGGGAGTCCCATTTTACAAACCTCAATTGATTGATTATTATCTGCATTTGTGTTTTTAAATTATTTGTGAAACTCTGTGAACAGTTAAGACTTCAGTGTGGTGGTCAGCCCTTCAAAACTTGTACATTTCCGACGGATGTACCAGAAATACTCCTTTATTCCAAAAACAGGACCAGGTCAGCCAAATAACACATGCATAAGCTGTTTTTTTTGTTCTATATATATTTATTATATATTTAATAGATGATTCTATCCATACAAAATAGAAAAATATGTGAGGTCTGATTTACAATGGTATACAACTTCCTTAACTTAAGTGAAATTAAATTAATTTATCTATGTACAGATTAAGAACTGAATTTAATATTCCAATATATTCTCTGTAGATCACATTGCATGACAACGTAAAACTGTACCGCACCAACTGTGCTGTACTTGGGAGATGCATGAAAACAAAAATCTGTTTCTGATCAAAGTTGTGATTTGATAGAAATGTACATGTAACATTTGCCTTAATGCTCAGGAGATATTAGAAAACATTAAAATGAGCAAACATGCAAACACTGTTGTACTGTATTTTCACTGTTTACTGACTTCCAACTACATGATAAAACACTCAACACTGATATTTTCTTTGTTCTGGATCAAGGATGTTGGTGTCCACAATCTCAATTTATTGCAATTGACGGTGGCAAATGAACAGAGGTGGGTAGTAACGAGTTACATTTACTCCGTTACATTTACTTGAGTAAGTTTTGAGAAATGTTGTACTTTTAGGAGTAGTTTTGAATCACTATACTTTTTACTTTTACTTGAGTAGATTTGTGAAGAAGAAACTGTTCCTCTTACTCCGCTACATTAGGCTACGTTGAGCTGTTACTTTTCTTTTATCCCTTTTATCCGTGTACGTGTCAGTCTTATGACATCACTGGGTGATTCTTTGGGAAAAATGTTTGTTTTTGCATGTTTTGTCACATTTACACAGACTCAAACACACACAGAGTTTCTATGAGTTCATGGGCTTGTTCTAGTTCTGCCTGGTTAAAAAAGAAAAGTACAAAGGCTTGAAATTTTGTGCTACTTGTGCTTCATTTATTTTTTTATTCTGTTATTTTATTTATTTGATTATTTATTAAAGTATTTGAATTTACTTTAAGCTTATTTTAATTTAAGCTACAGTATTTTTTATTTTTTATTAATTTAAATTTATTTTATTGATTTAATTTGCCTGAAGATGATTATTTTGTACTTTTGTCTGTTTGAATGGTTGTGTTAAAAAAATAAATCATACGTTACTCAACAGTTACTCAGTACTTGAGTAGTTTTTTCACCAAGTACTTTTTTACTTTTACTCAAGTAATTATTTGGATGACTACTCTTTACTTCTACTTGAGTCATATTATTCTGAAGTAACAGTACTTTTACTTGAGTACAATTTTTGGCTACTCTACCCAGCTCTGCAAATGAATGAATTTCATGACTGTCACCCTCAAAAGTTCTTCAACATTTGCCCCCTCCCATGTGTAATACGGCCAAATCAAAGGGGTTCGTAGCACTACTGAAACATTTATAATCCATTTTATACTTAATATACAACTACCAAACTAAAGTAAAAAGAGTGATGCAGAAGTAGAATCTGGTCCTAAAGCAGCGTCCACCACTGTGGCCGCTGTTTGAGTGTATTTTTAGTCTCTGACATAATTATTTGGCTGCTAGAGTATTCAATCTATGAATATACTTAGAAAGAGACATTTCACATGCCCTGAATGCCAGCTGCCACACACACACACACACACACACACACACACACACACACACACACCGCGTCAGCACAAAGCTCGTACTGTAGTCAAGATAAATAACATATAACTTTGTTTTCAATCAGAATATTTATCAAAAAGCAAGTAAATGCTTGTGTTGTATCTTATTTAAGAGGCTGGTCGAGCCCTCGGCCCATCTGTTGTCTAGACCAGGTGCTCAAATGGACAAATCAAACTTATAAATCATTCATTATTTGTTCATTTATTATTCATTCTGTACTGATATTTGGAGCCATAAAACAAAACCAGTTAATAACGTTTAGACTGGCCTATTTATATAAATATATATGTGTTTCTTTTTAAATGCATGCACAAATTGTTTTATATTTTTCTTTAACTCGGTTTACTTGACATTAAGAGAAAATCCAAGAGTTTCAACTGAGAAAACGTTCAGATAGATAGATAGATAGATAGATAGATAGATAGATAGATAGATAGATAGATAGATAGATAGATAGATAGATAGATAGATAGATAGATAGATAGATAGATAGATAGATAGATAGATAGATAGATAGATAGATAGATAGATAGATAGATAGATAGATAGATAGATAGATAGATAGATACTTTATTAAATCCTGAGGGAAATTCAAAGCGTGCTTTAAGGAGAACTTGTGCAAAGTCACTCAGGTTTCGAGGAGATTTTATTGTCATGTCAGACATGAAGAAATTAGATTTGTTTCCCTGGTGTCGGTGCCGGCCCTACGACACAATAAATAAAATCAGACCCACATTTACAAGTGTATATTATACCTGGACTTCAGAAGATTCAAGAGTCAAAATGTTTATTGTCATATGTTCAGTAAGAAACAAGTTCCCAGTACAAAGAAATTCTCCACAGTCAATATGACTGTGAAATAAAAATCAAATAGTCTAACAAAAGGAGATTACAAGTGGGGCATGTAAAAGATAAAATAAAATATAAACTATTAATGAAAGTAAATCTATATACATAAATAAACAGTATTACATCATGTGTGAAGTAAATAATTAAAGGAAAAACTAGTCCATTTTGTGCATGAACAGCTATTACAGTAGTAATTGTAATGTATTTATTTATTTCAAAACAAGGACAGTGCACAATAAGACAGTAATCTTTTACAAGAGAATATATTGTGCCCGGATGTAGCAACTTGCTATTTTCCACCTGTAGTCCCTGGGCAGGTTGATGGAATACTACATAAAAATTAGTATAGAAAAAGAAAGAACAAGTAAAAGAGCAGAACAAAGCAAAAAGACCATAGATAAAATAGATAAATAAAACATGGAAGCAGATTCAACAGAGCATGGGATCTGTCAGATGTTGGCATCTAAGATTAAAGCTAGGCTGCCCCCCAACACACACACACAACACACTTCATAAATGTACACAGACTTGTTTTGACAGTAGGCTAACCAATGCTTGGCCAGATGTGAGAAGGTGTGGGGACTTGTACATGAAATAATGTCGGTTGGCAGAGTATTCCATTGAGTCATTCAGTGATCTTCTTGGACCTGTTGGTGTAAAATGTAAACTCAAGTAGATGAGTTATGGAACGAGCCGCTAAAATGAGGGCAGCTCCGACTCTAAGGGAGCCCTTCTAGCAGCAGGGCAGTACGGCGGGATGTCTGCTCCAGACGTTTCATTTGCAGAGTTAAGACTTTCAATTAGCACCGGCCCTATTAATAATGCATTGGGATCCAGCGCTCTCAGCTCCGACCCGTCGGCGCTCGATGCAGCTGTTTCTCTCCCTCAAGACCCCGAGGTGCTTAGAGTGGTGATGAGTCAGTGGAACGATGCAACATGTTCTTTGTTCATCAGTGGTGGCGATCGTGTGGATTGTTATGTCGTAGAAATGAATGATGACACGTTGGCGGTTTAGGGAGGTCAAGAGTTTGCAGTAACAACAAAGTCCTGTATTTTCAACCCAAAGCACTGCTGAAGCAGAACATGGAGAATAAAAACATATAAACCAAAGGACTATTCAGGGAGTGTAGCACCCTATAATGTAATAATTTCACCCTATAATGTAATAATTTCCTGAAAATGTAATAACGCCTGAAAATGTAATAAAATTTGCACTTAACTCAGTTACCTGAATTATTTAATGCACATAGAAAACGTTCCTTTGATTAAAGTTATTATTAATACAGCTTCCGGGGGATGTTTGCGGTGTTTGCAATCAAAAATGTAATAAAACCCAATAATGTAATAAAATATCCTGACGGGTATTGTAATAACATTTATTACATAGTACTCAAAGTCTGCAATTTAACCCAATAGTCATTCTGGTGTTTGAAATCCAGTGTATATAACATTCTTAGATTCTTAAAACACAAAATGTAGAACTCTGGACTGAAAATGAACATATATATTACATTATCTGTCAAGTATTACTTGTTTAAAAAAAAAAAAAAAGACCCACCTAAAAATGTAATAAATTCCCAATAATGTAATACGGTATTACATTATCGGTAAAAATGTTATTACAATATCAGTCAGGATATTTTATTACATTATTGGTGAAGTTATTACATTATTGGATTTTATTACATTTTCGAATGAGTTAAGTGCAAATTTTATTACATTTTCAGGAAATTATTACATTATAGGGTGCTACAGGGAGGGAAAAAAAACAGAATTTTGCACCGATTGGTAGAAGGCTAATGAAAAGATCTGACAGATATCCATCACTACAAACAGACCCCTTAGTAGGGAAGGAGATGTGTTTCCGTTAGGGGAAGGAACCCTCTAATACCCCTTTTCCACCAAACTGGTTCCAGGGCTGGTTCTGGTTCTGGGCCAGTACTGAGTTTGGAACCGGGCTTTCTGTTTCCACTGAGTTCCAAGGTAGCAGCAACTCTTTGCTAGGCTAAGAGGAAAGAACCGCTTACGTAAGCGGAGGGAGCGGAGTTATTAAGACCAACGTCAACAGCAAGACTGGGAGACGGAGACATTTTCAAATAAGAATGAATCTGGATGCAGCAAAGCATCATGGGTCTGAGGAGGAGACAACCTGTCTTTTAGAGATGTGGTCAGGGTTGCCACCCGTCCCGTAAAATACGGAATTGTCCTTTATTTGAGAAAAAAATTTTGCTAAAAATTATTCAAAATTATAACAAATAAAGGTTTAACATATCTTGCTTTTGGATGTAATAAGACTAGGTAATATATTAGTTTCACCTTTTAAGATGAATTATTGAAATAAATGAACTTTTACACCATATTCTAGTTGAATTATTGAAATAAATGAACTTTTACACCATATTCTAGTTGAATTATTGAAATAAATGAACTTTTACACCATATTCTAGTTAAATTATTGAAATAAATGAACTTTTACACCATATTCTAGTTGAATTATTGAAATAAATGAACTTTTACACCATATTCTAGTTGAATTATTGAAATAAATGAACTTTTACACCATATTCTAGTTGAATTATTGAAATAAATGAACTTTTACACCATATTCTAGTTGAATTATTGAAGTAAATGAACTTTTACACCATATTCTAGTTGAATTATTGAAATAAATTAACTTTTACACCATATTCTAGTTGAATTATTGAAATAAATTAACTTTTACACCATATTCTTCACCTGTAGGCTATATTATACATCTTGGCTGATGTGGACATACGTAGCATAGGAGGATATTTCAGTTGCTAGTATGGTTGGCTGTCTCTACAATCATGAAAGTTCAATGCTATTAAAGCACTTTAAACTTTAAATCAAAGCATTTAGTTTTTTCATATAAAATAAACATTTTTATTCAGTTTAGAAGTGTTGGGGCTTTTTTTTGGCTCCTGCGTTGCTGAAATCAGGGCATACCTTATTTCTATTTCTGAAAGGTAGCAACCCTAGATGTGGTCCATGGAGGAGCTACGTGGACCAAGTCCTATTAGAGCAGATACCTTGTTGTTGCTGCAACTTTCACGCAAACGCAGCGACGTAACTGACATTTGCAGTGATGTAATGACGTGGCTCCTCTTAGCACCCGAGCTGTGGAAAAACAAACCGGTTCTCAGCTGGTTTACAATTTTAACGACTTGTGAACCAGAACCAGCACTGGAGCCAGTTTGGTGTAAAAGGGTTATAATAGGCCCAACCCCGACCCCGTCCTCGCCCTCTTCAGCCGACGGTCCTCATTACACTGTTGCGCCACACAAGAACTGCTGACCATGACAGGTACCTAATGTGCCTTTTCTGCTATTTGCAAACGTGTAACAGCATAAAGGAGACATAAAAGAAGAATGCAGCGAGAGCTGGTCTGTCAAGATGAAGAGAAGCTATCCATCTGGGAGGGAGAAACAAAAAAACAAAAAAAAAAAGAAAGAAAGAATAGAATTCAATGCAGTTCAAATGCCAAAAATGTAGAAAATGTGCTACTATGGTGCACGGATGGAAATACTTGTTGTGAGCCAGTTGTGTTTGTATTTTATTTTGAAACAATACAATTGCGCCATATTTAAAAAAAAAAGGTTTTCCCTCACATTTTTTGTTAGTGTCAGATTATTAACTATATAAGGTTGATTAATAAGTTGGAGGGGCCCCCTGTGAGTCTTTGCCCTGGACCCCAAGAAACTCTAGAACCGCCTCTGAGCGTAATGGACAGGTTGATTGATGGGGCTTTGTTTTCAAACTGATAAATTGATAGCAAAGTTGTAAAAATAAAAAAAGGAAACATAATGACACTGACAGCAAAGAACAATGTTGCACCATAAATAAAAACTGTTACGCTTGATATAATTGCAACGTGGTTTGTCATTTCTTTATTGCAACCTGTAATTTATTGCTGTTTATTTTTGTTTGTTCAGTCGTCCAAAAACATTTGGCAGGCTGTGAAGTAAATGTAAGCGTGGTAGCATGATGATGACTGATGAGAAAATGATATTGACTTGCCATTAGCTGAGCCAACTGTCAATTAAAAAGGCTACACCTCATATTTGAAGTAAATATTGTTTTGTATAAATTCACTTGACACGGTACAAAAACATTCAAACTCCTCAGAGTGATACAGAGCAAAATGGTTACATAAAAATAAATGTATTCATTTAATTTCCCTTCAGGGATCAATGCAGTATTTTTGAATTTGAATTGAATTGAAAGCCTGTAAACATGTTTATTTCTGATGTGAAGTTTGGCATTTAAAAACTTCTGGAGCCGGCCTCCAGCGAGCAGTCCAGGCAGATTTTGTTTCTTCCAGGTTGTCCTCAAAACTGAAGTCACATGTTGTGGTTTAGGGCAGATGCAGCAGAGGAAGGCAAAGAAGAAGTTCATTTGTAAAGCACGTTTCATGTACAAGACAAGCCAAAGTGCTTTACATCAAAATGCATTAAAAAGTAAAAGAGTTTAACAGCAACAGAAAGAGAGAAAGATATTTAACGTACAGATTTGAAATTAAAATGAATTTACTAAATGAAATACAAGAAATAAAGTTTGCAGTGCAGACCCGGACTCAGACATCAACAACGTGCAAAAACTCAGGTTCCAGACCAGGCTGTTGCCGACTACGACCACCAGAGGGCCGAGCACTCTCATTCCTCCCCTTTAAACTTTAATCCCCAAAACTGAAAATACTGCAATTTACAAAAATACTGTAAACAAAATATTCACAAAATATTCACTTTGCATGAATTGAAAAAGAATTAAACTGTGTCTAATGTTTTTTCCATTCCAGTTGCTCTTGAACAGAACAGATAGCTTCCAATGCTAATAATGAACCTTTCAGAACCAGTTAATGAAAGATGATCAGAACACTTGACCCAGAAAGGGATCCAGTTTCATTGCTCTTTAAAGGTCCAGTTGTTTTTTGTGGACGGCGGCGTCCAGGTAGTTGTGTAGCGGCTGAGACACCGGCTCTGCTGGGTTAGGAGAATCCCGGCATGTACTGGAGGCTTCACCAGAGAGCGAGTACCGGGGTAGAAAAACCAAACTTAAAACCTTTCTATTTAGTAAAGCCTACAATTAGTGTTTAGTAAACCTCTAGTTGTTGTTAGTAAACCTCTAGGTAGTGTAAACTCTAGTGTGTTAGAGTCAGTAGTCATAGCTGCAGCTATAGAACAAGACTATAACGCCTGAATTATGGTTCTGCGTCAAATCGACGCAGAGCACACGCCGTCGCCGTGAGGCCGTCGTGAACCCTTCGGACTTCTCCATCACTCCATTTCGCTGCGGTGCAGTACCCCCCCGTGACCGCTACTTAGCAATCTTTTCCTGAATGGTTTATCCGACTTTTTCCGGTCACAGTGAATCAAAGAGATAAGGACAACTATTGTGCAAAAAAACTAAACAAAAAAAATCACACATACACGAAGAAAAGAGCGCAGAAAGTTCATGACTGCTTCAAACCGGAAACCGGAAATGCGTTGCTACCAAGCGAACCAATCTCAGCCCTCTCGGCGTAGTTACAATTTCTGGGAGGTACACGTCAGTGACGGCGTCAGTGACGGCGTGTGGTCTGCGTCGACGCGTACCACACGCCGTAGGCACGGCGTCGTTTTGACACAGAACCATAACTCAGGCTTAATAGTTAGTCTCAAATATAGCTTCGTGGTAGATAAGCTGCTATAGGCCTATGCTGCAGGGGGGACCGACATGATCCACTGGGCGGTGTCTCTCACACTTCTTCTCTTCTCTTCTCTTCTCCTCTTCCCTTCTTCTCTTCTCCTTTTCCATTTTTATTTATTATAAGTATCTCATAGCCATCATTTTTGTCCATCGTTCCTGTAGTTCCTTGTGCTGGCCCCCTTTTCTCTCTTTTGTGCATGTTTGCAGGCCGGAGCTTCAGGAGCTGCGTGCTGACCTGGCTTTCGGCAGGAGGGTCCCCCCTTATGATCCTGGTCCTGCTCAAGGTTTCTTCCCTCCTAAAGGGGAGTTTTTCTTGCCACTGTTTGGCTTTAGGCTTTTCTCCCACTATGGGAGTTTTTACCATTGTTTATGTAATAATTGCTTGGGGGTTCATGTTCTGGGTCTCTGGAAAGCACCTAGAGACAACTTTTGTTGTATTAGACGCTATATAAATAAAATTGAAATTGAAATTGAATTGAATTG
This sequence comes from Cololabis saira, assembly GCF_033807715.1. Taxonomy (NCBI): domain Eukaryota; kingdom Metazoa; phylum Chordata; class Actinopteri; order Beloniformes; family Belonidae; genus Cololabis; species Cololabis saira. Next base: position 41,421,050 of record NC_084592.1, on the reverse strand, counting down.
AATTGAATTGAATTGAATTGAATTGAATTGAATTGAATTGAATTGAATTGAATTGAATTGAAATCGAAATCCTCCCTTCTGCCTCCTGGAGGCTGCCGGGTTGTTCTGAATCCATATCTGGTGTCAGGTGCGCTCTCTCTCACCATCATTTATCAGGGAAGAAACAGGTCTGAGTCTTTTTTTCAACTGTTCCTCTGATCCATTTCTCCTTTCCCTCACGGAAAGTTCTCTTAGGCACTGCAGGATCACCCTCAGACAACACTTTCTTCTCTCGCCGTAGGATCTCTTCTGAGCTTTTTGTTCCTCCTCAACGGTTTCAGCAGGACTCGGTTTCAGAAGACTAAACCGGGTCCTCATTAAGAAACAACTCCTTATCATCGTGACAGAGCCCTTATCCGCCAACCCCTGCCTCATCAGTGCAGACGTGACCGTCTGATCCTTCAGCTGCCCCATTGGAAGCTGGGAGATGAGCTGGGACCGAGGTTTGTTTGATGCCATTTCCTCTCAGAACCTAGTGGAGATCCTGCAGCAGCTTTAGTCTGAGAGCTGGAGGGTCCGGAGAGCCTCCTTGTTCCACTGATAACTCGGTTCTTCTTCTAAAGAAGCGTTTGAGTGTCTCTTCCCTTACAGGACTTGGGAAGCCTTTCAGAGTGAGCTCCCTGATCTTTGTGTGTGCGGTGCACAATGTCATCGGCTTTCACAGGAAAATCCTTTATAACAGAGAAATGGAAGATGTTTCTCTGACCTTGCTTGACGTTGGTTGACCTTGCTTGGCAACCTTGATAGTGCATCTGCATTTGCGTGACCTGCAGACTGTTATAGATAGTTATAGTTACAGGGCATCAATATGAGCGCCCACCACTGCCTTCTCAAAGCAGCTCATGTGGTGAAGGCTGACTTCGTCCCAAGGACAGTCAAGAGGGGTTTGTGGTCCGTAATGAACGTTAACTTTCTCCCATAGAAATTATTAGGGCCCGAGCACTGACAGTGCGAAGGCCCTATTGTATCTGTAGGAATTGTTATTTTCCTTCTGACGAAAGGAGGGCCTTTTTTCCCCCCTAAACGTGCCCCAAAAGTCACCAAATGTTGGACGCAAGCCAGGCCTGGCGAAACATTTGATGTTTAATGGTTTGCATTAATGGGCACGAAAATCGGTGCACACCTGTATCATGTCGCAACTTAAATAAAAGTCTCTTGGCGCAATGGCCGAAAACTAACAGGAAGTCGGCCATTTTGAATTAATCGTGTAATATTGGTGCAATTTATGCCATTTCTTCGGCCGCTTCTTCGCCCGAACCGTAACGTGCATCCAGGGGTGTTATACATTAAAATGTGCATCTCGATCCTGCGACGACGCGCATTACTTTTCTCAATCAAAAGCGTTACCGTGGCGACGATAGACACCAAAAAACGCGCCGCCCCCCCTTTCCGACGAAATTAGTCAAAAGCGCTACCGTGGCAACGATAGATGCCAAAAAGCGCGCCCCTCTGGTTGGTCCATATTTGATAGTTCCTATTTTCTGCAATAACTTTTGAATGGTTTGACATAAAGACTCGTGGGTGGTGTCATCGGACATGGTTTTGAGTCCTTGAATATAATTGGTGCAAATTAGCCCCGCCTCTTCTTCTGATCGGTCGATATCTGATAGTTCCTCCTTTCTGCCATAACTTTTGAATGTTTTGGTATAGAGAGTCGTGGCTGGTGTCATCTGCTAAATGTCCAGGCCTGAAGAATCTACATGCAAGTCATACAAGCTTCCACTGCAGCACGCCTGAACGTGCACAAGGGTGCGAGGGCCCGTTCATCGCTGCTTGCAGCTTTAATTATTATTATTATTATAACCTTTATTTAACCAGGAAAAAGTCTTGTTGAGATTAAAAATCGATTTTACAAGAGAGTCTTGGCCAAGACAGGCACCAGCACAAACAGAAAGTTGCACAAACAAACAATACCAAAACAGTTAAAAACAAATCAGAAATAAAGATCACAGACAAAATTAGCAGTCGAAGCATCTAGAGCCAGTTGTACTTGCTTCCAAGTCTTTCAGAAGAACCTTAAAAGCATCAAGTGATACCAGATTATTCAATTTTCAGATTTTCAGCAAGTCATTCCAAGCAGAGGGGGCAGCATCGCTGAAAGCCCTGCTAGCTTGTCCAGTGCAGACTCTTGGTACAGTCAGTAAAAATAAGTCCTGCGACCAAAGATTCAGACTCCCAGTGCTTTTTTGAGAGAGATACCTCCCCAAATAAGCTGGAAGCAGGACCAGAATGGCCTTACAAACAAAGACATACCAATGATAAAGTGTACGGGTGGCTAGAGCAGACCATTCGACCCGGGCATACAAAGAACAGTGGTGAGTAAGAGATCTAAAATTAGTGATAAATCTCAGGGAAATACTTGTGAATTAATAGACAGGCCTTCCTTCTCAATCTGAACATATTTGCTCTCTGTCTCAGTTAATGTACGAGATTCTTTAGACTTGTAGTCAAGACCGCATAAACCGAGACCAAGACACTACCAAGACCAGAGAGTATCAAGACCAGGACTAGTTCAGCTTGAGACCAAAACAAACCTGGTAATGTCCTGATCCTGCGTGATTGTAGAACATCATCCTGGTTCAGCTAGTTTCCATATGAGCTTGTTTTCAACTGCAGCACAATAACACAGAGACGTGGATGATGATGTTGAACTCACTATAAATGTTTCCATCCATCAGCTGAGATCAGATATGTGTGGCGACTGCACTACCGCTATTTCTACACTATTGGAGGATTGACTCCAGTGCTTTTAAGGATTTAACACGACTACTAACTAGTCCCAAAGTCCTCTAGCAGAATAACCAGCTCCAACACCCCCCTCCACCTCAGAAAAGGAAGGAATAGTAAATGTTACTGATTTAAATTGGATTTAAACTTAATTTGGAGATGAAACCTGAATTGTAAATATTAAAGATACAATTATCAACTTGAAATTATATTATTTACCATTATAGCAGCCAGATAACACTGAAGAACTGATGACCACAAGATTTTGTCACCTTGGTGTCCAACAGCATCTCAATTATCCGAGACCGAGACAAGACCAAGACCACCAAAAAGTGGTCTGGAGAACTACAAGTCTACAAGGCCATAATGAACCACTAAGCTCCTCTGCAGGAGATGATGCTTGACCCTCACATCGTATTTTTCCAGGCGACTCAACACTTCCTCTAGTTTACACAGATGCTCTCCTCTTGAAGCAGCTGGGATTAAGATGTCGTCGAGGAGGCAGGTTACCTGTCCTACTCCCTGTAGGATTTGATCCATCACTGCCTGGAAGATGGATGGGGTTGTTGAGACTAGAGTTGCCACCTTTCAGAAATAGAAATAAGGGACGCCCCGATTTCAGCAGCGGAGGTGCCAAAAAAAGGGACATCCCCAAAACTTCTAAACTGCATAAAAAATGTATTTATTTTATATGAAAAAACAAAATGCTTTGATATAAAGGTTAAAGTGCCTTAATAGCATTGAACTTGCATGTTTTAAAGTCTGTGGGATTGGGGTACATGTGTGCTGTGTGGTTATTAACATGAGGATGTGTGTGAAAAAGATGTGTATTTTTAACCATTAGTGAGTGAGTTTTTCTATGAAAAATGTTGATTTTAATAATAAAACATTTTATTTATAAGGCGCCTTTCTTGGCACTGAAGGTCGCCGTACAACAATCAATACATAGAAAACACAATTTAAAACAAAGAAAACAGCAGATTTTTCAGCAGAATATAAAAGACAGGCGTTATAATTCTAATGTCTGTCTGGATAAGTAAGTTTTGATCACATATTTGTCTTTTAAGTGAACTGAAAGAAGCTTTTATTTAAAGAAAAAAAGATTTTATTATGTAAAGCACTTTGCGTTACTATTGTATGAAAAGTGCTATATAAATAAAGTTTGATTTGATTTGATCTCCCGTAGAGCCCATGTGTCCGTTAGTGCTTGTCATCCACAGATCGTGTTACTTGATTTCCGCTTGCCATCTCTCTTTTTACTTTGGTTGTACACTCGATTAACTGTTTTATTTTCCCAGAGAATTCCTTCAGTCCACTCACAAACCCGTCACGGAGGGCATCATCCAAGCCAGCACCAAAATCACAGTTGGTACACAGCTGTTGCAGAGCTGCTATGAAGTCACTCACTCATTCACTCTCTTGTTGATTCCTCTGAAATTAAACCTGTCCCCGATAACAAATGGCTGAGGCTTGTAATGATTGCTGACTGCTTTGGGGAATTGGGCATAACTTTTTGTACTTGGCTTATGTGGCAGGAGTAAAATTTTCAAAAGCTTGTCAATAATCGACAGGAAAACACCAATTTCCTTTTCATTTGCCACAGTTTCCACTTTTCCAGTCTCAGGTCCCAGGTTTTTACAGTAATTTTCATCTTTTAGCATCCCATCCTTGTTGCCAGACTGTATTCAGTTTACTCAGTTCATTCATCAGTTTACTAAATTATATGTCCTGTCAATAATCCCTGATACAAAAAATAAAACAAGGTCCAAGAACATTAGCTGCTTCAACTATATAGAAACACAGAAGCATTTCCTCTATCCTTGCTTGTTATACACTGCCAACAATTTTTATTGGGGACATTTTTCTTTACAGTTTTTCTTTTTTTGTAATCATCACAGCTCTTGTGGCACCGTGAAAAGCTGAGACTGCACGATTGTCTGCATTAACACAGGATCCTATCATGCTGTGGGCGTGAATTATCGACGCCACGGCCACGGAAAATGAAGAATATGGGGCTGATGACGGAGAAACCGCTGCATCCATTTGAAAGTGCAGATGTTCCTGAGCGCTTTCAAAGACAGCTGGTAAATATGAGTGATGTTACTGGAAATGTGTTTGATTGGTACTAGTGCCAGCTTCACATTCATCCGATTGTGTTATTGAATATTTTTAACTTCACTGGTGTTAATTCCAATCTCAGGTTTATTTCTAATTAGGAAGGCTGCAGTGACGTCATCTCAGTTCATGTAATTTCATTATGAACTTAGACTGAAGGGTCAATCACGATCTGCTCAGGGTATTCAATTTGATTCAATTCAATTTTATTTTATTTATATAGCGTGTATGACAACAGAAGTTGTCTCCAGGATCTTTCCAGAGACCCAGAACATGATCCCCGAGCAATTATTACATAAATATAACCAGTACTGGAGATGAGGGGGGATGGCATCCCCCCCTGAAATAAAAACGGTCAAAATCATCCCCCCTGTAAAACTGCCATCCCTCCTTTCCATCCCTTATGTCATTTCATCAATGAATGTGGTTTTACTGCTATTTCAACATTTAGAGTCATCACCAGAAAAATAACTTATTTGACAATTTTCATCTGTTTCAAGTAAATTTTCACTTGAAATAAGTAGAAAAATCTGCCAGTGGGACAAGATTTGTCTTCTTATTACAAGCAAAAAAATCTTGTTCCACTGGTGAAAATCTACTTGAAACAGGTGGAAATTGTTTTTTCCAGTGATGAGTCTTGTTTTTAAGTGTAATGAGATTTTTTTTTACTAAAATTAGACATTTTAACTAGAAATAAGACAAATATTCTTGTTAAGATTTTGAGTTTTTTCAGTGATCCATGTTACTTATCCTGTGAAGGACAGAGTCATATTGATAAGTTCAGAAAACTGTTTTTTATTGTTGTGTTTTGATGTATTTGATGTAAGCCCAGTGGATATTTAAAGCTTACAGAAGGCTGCATTTAACTGCTGCTATGTCATTCCTGCAGTATTTCTGCAGCTGTTTTGGTCAGTGCTATTATTTTTAATATATTATATTATTTGTAATCAGCACAAATTATCTGTCCCCATATGATAAAATCCACCATCCCCCCTGAATTCTTTTTACAACTCGAGTACTGAACATAACACAAACACTGGAAATGTATATATGGAAGTGTTATTTGGGTAAATGTTTGATCATGTGTCTCATAACAACCACTGCGTACGGTTTACGCGGGTATTTGGCGCCATCTAGTGGCCGTTGCGCAGAAGCGCAGGAAACAGCCGGAAATGGCACATGCGCGTGTCTGGCTGTGGCTCAGTCGGTGTGTAGACTCTAGTAATTTGGTCACTAATTAATTGCTTTGATTAGCTGTAATTGAAGGACCATATCCAGTATCGTGGCAAAGTAAATTAGCAGAAGGTGATGATTAAGATTACAGCCTTTTGTGAGCTGTTTTATTAATGTGTGAAGCTCCAGCTGCGGGGGCCACATTAGCTTTATTTGTTGTTGTTTGAGTTTTTGAGAGTGTTCAGCTTGCGGGTGACTGCTGGGGGCGACCCGGCCGGCAGGATGAAGCACCGTTTGTGCAACGTTTTTGTGTGACCTCTCGATTGGTGTTTGAAGTTAGCCCATGTGTCTAATGGAGCTTGTGAGACAAAGATTGTGCAGCACGCTGCAGGACACAAGGCCCCTCTCCAAACAAAGATAATAGGTGTGTTTGTATCTCTGGCGGTGCTTATGTGTGTCACATGCCTCCTCTCCGTGCCCAAGTCCGGGTGCCAAGAGAGGGGCTTAAACCTGCGTCTGGAGATGGGAGCTGTGAGATCCCAGGGAGCGGATGCTTGGCACCGTGAAATAGGATTTGGGAAGGACCGAAGCAATGAAGCGAGAGGGAGAGAGAGCCACTGCCAAGTCCTCTCTAAGGATTTGGTGCCCCCCTCCTTACCCCTTAAACATTATTCAGTTTGGTCGCTCGCACACACCAATGGAGATATGAGGAGGAGAAAAGAGGGGGCTGCGGATGGAAGGGGAGAGAAAAGAAAAGCAGAGAGGGGAATATAATAAGAGGAACAGTGTTTGGAGCAGAGCAGCCAGACAGAGAGTGACCTGAACATGTGTTCCTCACCGTAACCAACTCCTACAACTCTCTAATCCTGCCAGGGCTTTACCAGGTGCCTCTTGTCGCCCGTGCATGCATGACTTGTGTGTGTCGGTCTCCTTCATGCATGTGGTATAGGTTATACTCTTTAAATGACACGACAGGGATGGGGGAAATAAAGGGGCGTGGCTGCAGTAGAGGTGAGCAGAGGAGGAATCCTGTCAATCACACTGTCAACTCAAAGTGCTGAAAACTAGTGATGTTCGATACCACCGATTTCCTTTCCGATCCGATATTGTGTGAAACTCAGGCTGGTATCGGGGATACCGATTCGATACCGATACGTTGTGCAAATACACCTATGGCGCTTTTCCACCAGTACCTACTCAGCTCGGCTCGCCTGGCCTCGGTTTGCTTCTTTCCCACTAGGGGTCTAACGTGCCGAGTACCGTATTTTCTGGACTATAAGCCGCACCTGCATATAAGTCGCATCCTCTCTATTTTTAAAAAAAATAATAAAAAAAAGATATACAAGCTGCATCCGCTTAAAAAAAAAGATATGCAAGCCGCAGATATTTATGTTGTTAGATTAGATATTTACTACATGTACAGAAGGATTTTGAACTGTAAATCATGTACATGTTTGTACCTAAATAGATCCTTTCCTAACAGTGTCTTTTAACACGGCAGCAACTTTGCTGATTAAAACAGGACAGAACCAAGAGAAAATAACCGCTATTTATTTATTTATTTATCTGTTTGAAATCTGCTTCTACTTCTATCTGCTAAAAAATGTATGTATTGCATGTATTTTGTCTTAGTTTTGATTCTAATTCCGGTTATAGCGCCCCGAGCGGTGGAAGAAAAATCCACAGAATAGCTGCACCTTTGTATAAGCTGCACGGTTCAAAACCTATGAAAAAAGTAGCGTTTTATAGTCCAGAAAATACGGTAGATACTTTTTCTGTAACTACTCTGCAGAGGTTCTAAGCGGCTGAGTCGGGCTGTGATGTCATCACACTACAGGCCACCGATTGGTCGGGGAGTTGGAGTCAGACGTCTGAGTCAGGATGTGACATCAGCGAAAGAGCAACTCTGGCGGCTTCTTGTTTATTTTATTCCAGCAGCAATGAAGCAAAAGTCTGTTTGGTGATCCAACTCTGAGGTGCAGATGTTCATAAACCTGGTGCTGAGGAGAGAATTAAAAAGGGATCTAGACGGCGATAAGGAACGACCAGATCTACCAGGAGCTCTGTCACTTCATAGCTGCTCGCGACTACCAGCTGACTTTTCAGCAGCGCCGAGACGAACAAAAAAAAAAAAAGCATTGCCGCTTGAAACTTCTCTCACTCTCATTTTTTAACTTGATATCGAACACAAGCCACAGACCCAGCAGCACATATATCATCTCCAGGTTCTACATCTTTAGTGTTGTTGTCTTCTCCGTTTAGATACACAATCAAATACGTCACAGCAGCTTCGCTCCAACCTACTTCCGATCTGGATATTGAAAAAGAAACGAGGGCGAGTCGAGTTGGGCTGAGTAGGTACTAGTGTAAAAGCGCCACTAATGTCCCCAAAATCTAAAAAAATTGGTGTATTTTAGATAGTTTAAGAATACAAGACATCAGAGTCACTTATTCAGCTGTTTATTTTAAAGTCAGAATTATACTGAGGTAGTGGCCTCATTCACGACACAGCCGAGCTGTTACAACACCAGGAAAACCAGAGTTGGAAAAAGGTGTTTCCATAAAGTAAAATAATGAAACCACTAAAATAAATAAGAGAATAATAAACAAAAATAAGAAATGAAAATGAAAAAAGTAGTTCCTACCAGCAGCGTGTCATTTAGACAAAATCTGAATTGTTTAGTTACTTTCCATCATATTCCTGCTAATGATATAATGACCACAAATTAGTATCAAAAGTATCGATCTTTTCATTTGAGAATTGATTTTAGAGCAGAAGTATCGATATTTCAGTATGGATCCACACATCACTACTGAAAATGGGCCGATCAGATGTTATTTATCCCCTTATAATGTGGTCAAACACATCTAAACATCTCATGCTGTTTGTGGCTGAGATAGAGGGAGAAGAAAACACTGGGGATGGAGAGATCTCTGAGTTTGAGAGGCAGAGTGAAAGTAAGAGAAGAGATCAGCTACGAACCTGAACACACAGGAATAAGGAAGAAAAAAACAGGAAAGCTTTCAAATCACTTCTTCTACTCTCGCGAGTAATCTCACAAAGTGATCAATTTGGATCGGAGGAAACAGTCGGGTTCACAAATAGACTGCCGTTGTTCGAAAATGGTAAAATCAATATGTAGCAACGAAAATTTCAAGGCAAAAAAAAAGTGGAACCATGAAAATTTGCCCCCATTCTTCCTGCCTTCACCTGTCCTCCCACTTCTGCCTCGCGTTCCTTGCCCCCTCCAACCCCCGTCTGGAGTGATTTCTCCTTTTTCTTTTTCTACCAATTTTCTACAAAAGGACTTGTGCAATTTCGCCATTACTCATATTAATGCCGGAGGCTGCAAACTGCGTCTTGGCTCTGTTCCTCAGGGGTAATTGGAAACTGCAGGTGTGAGAGGGCACATTAGCATATGCAAGCTCCGCACAGCACACCGCTTCAGCCGTAATGGCAGCATGAAAAATACATCTATCACGCTAATGCCGAGGAGATGGATGTGCGCTGCAGTTATACCACTGAGACTAGTCATAAAAGTCTGAAAGCCTGTGGCGTTGCTGAGCCGCTGCACTCTTTCCCTCAAGTGTTTCTACGGTACGTTTGAGCACCTGAGAGGCCGCGAGGGAGGAGATGGGGCTGAGCTTCTCTGGCCTACCGGGCACCAGGTACCAGAGATTTACCAGAGACCGGCTCAGGTTAGACATTCCTGTATTCCTTTATTCAGAAAACATGCAGAATTACAACATAAACAATAATAATAATAGTAATTAAAGCTGCAAGCAGCGATGAGCGGGCCCTCGCACCCTTGTGCACGTTCAGGCTGCAGTGGAAGCTTGTATGACTTGCATGTAGATTCTTCAGGCCTGGACATTTAGCGGATGAAACCACCCACGACTCTCTATATCAAACCAATCAAAAGTTATGGCAGAAAGTAGGAACTATCAAATATCGACCAATCAGAAGAAGAGGCGGGGCTAATTTGCACCAATTATATTCAAGGACTCAAAACCATGTCCGATGACACCACCCACGAGTCTTTATGTCAAACCATTCAAAAGTTATAGCAGAAAGTAGGAACTATCAAATATGGACCAATCAGATGAAGGGGGGGCGCGCTTTTTGGCGTCTATCGTCGCCACAGTAACGCTTTTGATTGAGAAAAGTAATGGGCATCGTCGCAGGATCGAGACGCACATTTTGATGTATAACACAACTGCAGATCCTCATTATCATAGCCTCCCCGCCCACTCAGAATCCCGCATAGATAACGAGGTTTGAGAATGGGATGCTGCAGACATGGCTCAGAGGCTGAATTTCAAATTTATTTAGCAAAAAAATAAAAAGCTTGTTTTTAAGACATTCAAGGCCTGTTTAAAATAGGTATTTGATGCTTCCTCCTGCGTCATCCTGCTTGTTCCCACCTTTGTCATCCTGATTGTTCCCACCTCCGTCATCCTGCTTGTTCCCACCTGCATCATCTTCCTTGTTCCCACCTGCGTCACCCAGCTTGTTCCCACCTGCGTCATCCTGCTTGTTCCCACCTGCGTCACACTGCTTGTTCCCAAGCCTTGCTTGTTCCCACCTGTGTAATTTTGCTTATTCCCACCTGCGTCATCATTCTTGTTCCCACTTGCGTCATCCTTCTTGTTCCTACTTTCATCACTGGCTTGTTCCCTCCTACATAATCCTGCTTGTTCCCACCTCCGTCATCCTGCTTGTTCCCACCTTTGTCATCCTGTTTGTTCTCACCTGCGTCATCCCGCTTGTTCCCACCTGCGTCATCTTCCTGGTTCCCACCTGCGTCATCTTCCTTGTTCCCACCTGCGTCATCATTTGTTGTTACCACCTGCATAATCCTGCTTGTTCCCACCTGCATCATCTTCCTTGTTCCCACCTGCGCCATCATTCTTGTTCCCACCTGCGTCATCCCGCTTGTTCCCACCTGCGTCATCGTGCTTGTTCCCACCTTTGTCATCCTGTTGTTCCCACCTGCATAATCCTGCTTGTTCCCCCCTGCGTCATCGTTCTTGTTCCCACCTGCATAATCCTGCTTGTTCCCACCTGCGTCATCATTCTTGTTCCCACCTCCCTCATCCTGCTTGTTCCCACCTGTGTCACCCAGCTTGTTCCCACCTGCATTATCCTCCTGGTTCCCACCTGCGTCATCCTGCTTGTCCCCACCTAAGTCATTTTCCTTGTTCCCACCTGCGTCATTTTCCTTGTTCCCACCTGCGTCATCCTGCTTGATCACACTTGCGTCATCCCGCTTGTTCCCACCTCCGTCATCCTGCTTGTTCCCACCTGCGTGATCCTGCTTGTCCCCACCTGCGTCATCCTGCTTGTTCCCACCTGCATAATTCTGCTTGTTCCCACCTGCGTCACCTTCCTTGTTCCCTGCTGCGTCATGCTCCTTGTTCCCACTTCCATCACTGGCTTTTTGCCACCTGCATCATCATTCTTGTTCCCACCTGCATCACCCTGATTGTTCTCAAGCCTTGCTTGTTCCCACCTGCGTCATCCTGCTTGTTCCCACTTGCGTCATCATTCTTGTTCCCACCTGCATCATTCTCCTTGTTCCCACTTCAATCACTGGCGTTTTCCCTCCTGCGTCATCCTGCTTGTTCTCAAGCCTTGCTTGTCCCCACCTGCGTCGCCCAGCTTGTTCCCACCTGCGTCATCCTGCTTGTTCCCACCTGCATCACCCTGATTGTTCCCACCTGCGTCGCCCAGCTTGTTCCCACCTGCGTCATCCTGCTTGTTCCCACCTGCGTCATCCTGCTTGTTCCCACCTGCATCACCCTGATTGTTCCCACCTGCGTCGCCCAGCTTGTTCCCACCTCTGTCATTCTGCTTGTTCCCACCTGCGTCACCCTGCTTGTTCCCACCTGCGTCATCATTCTTGTTCCCACTTCCATCACTGGCTTGTTCCCACCTGAGTCATCTTGGTTGTTCCCACCTGCGTCATGCTCCTTCCCACCTGCATCATCTTCCTTGTTCCCACCTGCGTCATCTTCCTTGTTCCCACCTGCGTCGCCCAGCTTGTTCCCACCTGCGTCATCCTGCTTGTTCCCACCTGCATCACCCTGATTGTTCCCACCTGCGTCGCCCAGCTTGTTCCCACCTGCGTCATCCTGCTTGTTCCCACCTCTGTCACCCTGCTTGTTCCCACCTGCGTCACCCTGCTTGTTCCCACCTGCGTCATCATTCTTGTTCCCACTTCCATCACTGGCTTGTTCCCACCTGAGTCATCTTGGTTGTTCCCACCTGCGTCATGCTCCTTCCCACCTGCATCATCTTCCTTGTTCCCACCTGCGTCATCTTCCTTGTTCCCACCTGCGTCATCATTCTTGTTCCCACCTGCGCCATCCTGCTTGTTCCCACCTCTGTCATCCCGCTTGTTCCCACCTGCATTATCTTCCTTGTTCCCACCTGCATCATCATTCTTGTTCCCACCTTGTTCATCCTCATTGTTCCCACCTGTATCCTGTGACTCCACACCATGCTGCCTTTCACTTATCAATGTGTGTAAGAAAGCATATATTTTACGTGTCAGTGTAACTGATTAATCATTGTAGAACACTTTGCCATCGAAAAATAGAAATGTAAAGATGAACAGACCTTTTTTGTTTTGGTTTGAGTTAACTTAATGACCTATTTGGACCCCCGACTAGGTTCCCATGATGGCCCCTCAGCTTGCTAACACTGGCAGTAAATTGAAAAGGCCTTTCTTTGTCCTGGTTTTTTGTGTCTATATGGCAGAGCTGTAACAGCTTGTTAAACAGTGACATCCAGTGACTCCCAGACCCCCTACGGAGCACATCTCCCTGCAGAGTGACCGGCCTGAATTGCCTCACAGAGCACATAAGTGTTGGGAATATTCACAAATGGGTCAAATAGAGACAGTTCAGAGGAAAAATAAAACAAGAAATAAAAGAAAAAGGATGTCTGACCCAGTCCTTCCCTCCATGTGGACAAAAACACCCCAAAAAGTCATTATATGGTTTAAAGTTATTAATTTCGCTGATGGTACGGCACTTCTGAGGTTCTGGTCTGTGACTTTGTTGACAGAAAACTCTCAGAAAGAGGTTTGAAATGTTGTTTTCAAACGTGCCTGTTATTGTGTCAGTGTATGCACACGTGCAATTGTCTGCATGTGCTTTTTTTGCACGAGGTTAGGGTACTCCTGTTAAAGATTATTATGGGATTAAGGGTGTCCTGGTTACCGCAGGGAGATAACCATCACAGTGGCTGTCCTCTGATCTCCGCAGAGACAGGAGCGTCAATCAAACGGGAGACTCTCAGGTAGGAGAGGCAGCACCGCTGCAGGCGACAACACGTGTCTGCGTTTTCTGCGGACGAACCGTTAAACGTTTCGCTCGTGTCTGAAGGTTTTGTGGGAATCGGCCTATCAGGTTGTGGTGGTTTTGGGAGAAGCCGTCTTTCTTTTCTCCAGCAGATGAGTAAATTTAGATTTTATGGAAATAAAATATGGCCCTCAGCTCCTTTTCTTGCCTCCAGATGGTCCCTGTGGAGGGGAGGGTGATTATCTGGCCCATCTGAGCCAGGGAACCTGAGAGCGTTGATGTTGGGTGGGCAGTGCGGTGCCACGCCAAGCCTCCTGTCCCCAGGAGCCTGAACACGATCCCCTTTACCTGCCCAACCCCCCCCACCCCCCCCGTCTCTGGTCGTGACCCCCCCCATCACCTCCTCCTCCTCCTCCCATCATCCCCCTGTCTCCACCCTGGGATAGACTTTCCTCCACCTGACAATCCTTGGCCTGGATAACTGCAATACCTGGACAGGTAAGTTTCCTGAAGGGGGTGTCAGGTGCATGATGGTACTTGAGAAGGCAAGAAGGAAATGTAGGGAGAAATGAGGAGTTTGAACTGCTTAGCAACCGATCAGGAGCAATACAGTGAGCCGGCAGGACGTGGTGGTTGAGAACGTGGCTGAGCAACGTTTTCCAAAGTCCGTTTTAGTAAAAAATGAATCAATAATGAGAGGACCGTGTTGATAAAGTTGCGTCGTTTTGATTTTCAGTCTTCAGTCTTCCTCCCTGTTCTCTGTCTCCGTTCTCATCGTCCTCCTCGCGCTGCCTGCTATCGGGCCAGGTCTTCGGTTTCCCGGCCGAGCATGGTGGGAGTTTATCAGAGCTGCAGGGGTCAGCGGACGGCGCTGTTGGACTGAGCTGCATACTGAGCTTCAGCACCAAGTCTGTGGGACCAGACCGGACCGGACCGGGGCTAACAGACCAAAACAAGATCAAAACTCAACACTATTACAGCAGCTTTCTAAACGTTATCATCATTTGTGTAATGTAAACTAATAAAACGAGACTTCTAATTTAAATGAAACTTAGTTTATTTGATGTAAATCATTTTAAAGATGATTCCACAGGTTTTTTAAGAGACTTTTGTGTTTTAAGGAGCATTATTTCAAAAACGTTCAACACATCAAACCTCCTAAATATATCAGTTTAACTTTAACATATTCCACAATTTTGTGCAATTTGAATAATGACTTTTATAGATTTGACTAATACACATCTGATTTGAGATACAGACGGTTGTTGTAAATGTAAAGATAAGGTGGTGTATATATATATATATGTGTGTTTTTATATATGTATATATATATATATATATATATATATATATATATATATATATATATATATATATAATATATATATGTGTGTGTGTTTGTTTTGCACTTGAATTATTAGTTTTGAAAGTGAATTATTTTTAGATCCCAAAATTAAAGTACCAAATCGATAAATTGATAACATTTTTCTTCTCTCACTAGAATAAGACATGAGGTTGTCTTGTGAATGTAAGGTCAAAATTTATGAACGTAAGAATATATAATAACATCACTACCAGACAGATTCCTACAATAGTCTGCTGCACCTACTTTTACAATATGAATTATAATTGTTTTTTTCTTTAAATCATGTTGAGTTGTGGTGTTTAAAGTGCCAGTCTTGTGTATTTGTCAGCCCTGCAGCGGCTGCTGGGACACGCTGCAGAGCATTCAAGAGAGGGCAGTGTAACCACGCTTGCAGAAGGCGGCTCGCCCTGCTTCTGCACTCCTCATAAACGTTTCTGGGGGTTTTATACGCCTGGCTGCAATGTATTCCAACTTTGCACGTTTGCAAATCAAACCTCTCCAGGAAGAACTTGCATTTTTGTTTCAAACTAATAATCTATTTGTCAGGAGCATAATAAAAACAACAAAAAAAAGCTTTGAAAATGTAAAGTACGACTAATTTCCCGAGCCCCTTCAGTCTTCCTGAGTGAAAGGCTCCGCGGTCAAGCTGCGAGGGAAAAGCTGCACCTTGTAATTGCTGCAACTCCCACTGACCCCTGCGCCGTGGTGTCGGCACGCTCCCTCACAGCGCGCGGGGCCACGGCTGCGTAGTTAGTGCGTTATTGTTTCAGTGATGGCAGAAGGGCCGGCTCCGCCTGGCCCTGGGTGGCATAATTAACGCGGGCTGGAGCAACACCTTTAAATCAGGTGGCTTTGTCGCAGGTGGAGCTGCTGCTGGTCACGCATGTGATTAATGTCCCCGTTTTCTGATTAATTCCTACGTCGCCTGAGAAACCCCCGCGTTTGTGATTAATCATCCTGCAGAGTGAGTAACGTAATACTAGTCTGTTATATTATTATTTTTGTATTTGTATACTTATGTGTGTGCATATGAGAATAGAATAGAATAGAATAGAATAGAATAGAATAGAATAGAATACTTTATTGTCACTATACATGGGTACAGGGTAGGGATGGGCGGTATGGACTAAAAATTGATCACGATAATTTCTGGCATTTATCCCGATAACGATAAAAATGACGATAAAAAAAATACCAATTCAACTCCACCTTTTTAACTATATCTTTCTTTCTTTCTTTCTTTCTTTCTTTCTTTCTTTCTTTCTTTCTTTCTTTCTTTCTTTCTTTCTTTCTTTCTTTCTTTCTTTCTTTCTTTCTTTCTTTCTTTCTTTCTTTCTTTCTTTCTTTCTTTCTTTCTTTCTTTCTTTCTTTCTTTCTTTCTTTCTTTCTTCCTTCCTTCCTTCCTTCCTTCCTTCCTTCCTTCCTTCCCTCACACGTACGTCGTGCATCGATTTAACACAGAACCATAGCCTAAATCAGCTTTAAACAAAAACGTCATCAACGGGAATTTATCGTTTTTACCACGAGATGACAAATTCTTACCGTGGGGAAATTTTTTGACGGTTTATCGTGAACGGTAAAATATCACCCATCCCTAGTACAGTGAGATTAAAAGCAGCATCACCTTTCCAGTGCAAGACAGTGCAAACAGTGTTGAATCAATATACAATATATACAAGAAATATAAAATAATATAATAAAAAAAATATATACAAGCGGGTGGGGGGCATGATGAGGTTAAGGTGCATTTTTAAATAGTAAAATCAAGACCTGAGATCCTATCTACAGATAATTACCCATAATTACAGCATTGAAACTGTTACCATCATGCAGCATCCTTCAGATCCTCACTGATAATAATAATAATAGTAATAATACATTTTATTTATAGGCGCCGTTCAGGACACTCAAGGTCGCCGTACAAAAGGACGATAAAAACAATCAATAAAAACATGAAAATCAATCAAAAACATAACAAAGTACAATACATAAAACAACAGTAAAGTGCAATAGTGAGGTCATTCCAGTCTCATGATAACATCTAACGGCCAGATTAGTGATCTGACACATCCCATGCTCTGTTGAATCTGCTTCCATGTTTTAATTTATCTATTTTATCTATTGTCTCTTTGCTTCTCTTTGCTTTGTTCTGCTCTTTTACTTGTTCTTTCTTTTTCTATACTCATTTTTATGTAGTATTCCATCAACCTGCCCAGGACTACAGGTGGAAAATAGCAAGTTGCTACAACTAGGAATGGGTGATATTTTACCGTTCACGATAATTCCCCACGGTAAGAATTTGTCATCTCGGGGTAAAAACGATAAATTCCCTTTAATGACGTTTTTGTGTAAAGCTGATTTATGTTCTGTGTTAAATCCACGCACAACGTATGTGAAGGAAGGAAGGAAGGAAGGAAGGAAGGAAGGAAGGAAGGAAGGAAGGAAGGAAGGAAGGAAGGAAGGAAGGAAGGAAGGAAGGAAGGAAGGAAGTGAAGGAAGGAAACAAGGAAGGAAGGAAGGAAGGAAGAAAACAAGGAAGGAAGGAAGGAAGGAAGAAAACAAGGAAGGAAGGAAGGAAGGAAGGAAGAAGGAAGGAAGGAAGGAAAGAAAACAAGGAAGGAAGGAAGGAAGGAAGAAAACAAGGAAGGAAGGAAGAAAACAAGGAAGGAAGGAAGGAAGGAAGGAAGGAAGGAAGGAAGGAAGAAAACAAGGAAGGAAGGAAGGAAGGAAGGAAGAAAACAAGGAAGGAAGGAAGGAAGAAAACAAGGAAGGAAGGAAGGAAGGAATGAAGGAAGGAAGAAAAACAAGGAAGGAAGGAAGGAAGGAAGGAAGGAAGAAGAAAACAAGGAAGGAAGGAAGGAAGGAAGGAAGGAAGGAAGGAAGGAAGGAAGGAAGGAAGGAAGGAAGGAAGGAAGAAAACAAGGAAGGAAGGAAGGAAGGAAGAAAACAAGGAAGGAAGGAAGGAAGGAAGGAATGAAGGAAGGAAGGAAGAAAACAAGGAAGGAAGGAAGAAAACAAGGAAGGAAGGAAGGAAGGAAGGAAGGAAGGAAGGAAGAAAACAAGGAAGGAAGGAAGAAAACAAGGAAGGAAGGAAGAAAACAAGGAAGGAAGGAAGAAAACAAGGAGAAGGAAGGAAGGAAGGAAGGAAGGAAGGAAGGAAGGAAGGAAGGAAAGGAAGGAAGGAAGGAAATGAGCCTGAAAGAAAGAAAGAAAGAAAGAAGAAGAAAGAAAGAAAGAAAGAAAGAAAGAAAAGAAAGAAAGAAAGAAAGAAAGAAAAAAGAAAGAAAAGAAAGAAAGAATAGAAAGAAAGAAAGGATAAATTCCCGTTGATGACGTTTTTGAATTGGTATTTTTTTTAACATCATTTTTATCGTTATCGGGATAAATGCCAGAAATTATCGTGATAAATGTTTTAGTCCATACCGCCCATCCCTAGCTACAACCTGGCACAATGCATATTCTCTTGTACAAGATTAATGTCTTATTGTGCACTGTCCCTGTTTTGAAATAAATAGATAAAAAATAAATAAAAAATAGATAAAAAATAAATAAATAAATGAAATAAAATAAAATAATAAAATAAAAATTAAAAACAACAAACAAACTCAGCAGGTCCTAATGACCCAGAATCTGGTTTCATTCAGACGTACAGACACGAGCTCCGGTCCCATGCGTCTAAGCTTCGTGCTGCCCGAGGGCTGGGAAGGGTGATACCCAAGACGCTGCCAACTGCAGCTTCTTCCCATCGTTTCATGGGAAGAAAAAGAAAAAAAAGACATTCAGCTTGGTTATTTTCCTCTGTTGACCTTTTGATGTCTAAGTCAACACCCCCTCCTCCTCGTCTCAGCCTCTCAGGACACACAGATCCGTGACTCCGCCGCTTGACCCGGCTTGGGTTGTGTGACCCCGGCAGCGGGCAGCGCAGACCCAGCACCGATCAGATGGGATCGGCTGGTTGAAAGCCGGGCCGCCTCTGCGCCTCGGCCAACTCCCGGTCACGTTAGCCGGTGCCGCCGGGGCCGGGCCCGGTTACAGGGGCCCAGCTGCAGAGCCCGAACCACTGTCCACCAACACCCGTCTGGGTCGGTCCCCGAACACCTGAACACCTGAACACAGGCCTTTCAGCAATCCCTCCAACACTGATGTGGCTCCAACAGAGGTGTCAAGTAACAAAGTACAAATACTTTGTTACCTTACTTAAGTAGAAATTTTGGTCATCTATACTTCTCTAGAGTATATTATTTCAGACGACTTTTTACTTTTACTCCTTACATTTTCACGCAATTTATCTGTACTTTTTACTCCTTACATTTTAAAAAACAAGCCTCGTTACTTCTATTTCAGTTGGGCCTTTAAAAAAAACTATCCAGTTAAATTGCTCCATCCGGATAGAGTGAATTTGGTTGTGGTTGTTTCAGATGTTCTTGTCCAGTTTTGTTCTTACATCCGATCCCTCAGATTCCTGCAACTAAACTTGGATGTACATTCCAATAAAGGTTAGGATAAATGATACATGCCTCTGAAGTTTGACTTTTTGCACCATTACAATACTTTATAGGCACTAGTCATCATATCTACTCTATATATATCTATATATATCTACTCTATACTCCTGTAGGACTGTTTACATCCACTGTCGTCACTTTGCACTGACACTTTATATTATACCACTACAGTCACTCTGCTGTAGATTTGTATATTTTTTTCTGACATTTGCATAATATATATATTTTTTTTGTGTACATAAGGAGACATGCCCTGTTCATTTTTATTCTACTTCATTCTTGTTCTATTTGAGATTTTCAACGTCTTGCTGCTCAGTTGTCCTGCAATTGCCCCTCAGGGATGAATAAAGTTTTCTGATCTGAATCTGAATCTGAATATCTTCTGCTCTCTGAAACACATGTTAATGCTCAATAGTACACATATATGGTTCTTTAAATATATTTGCATTATACTAAGACGCATTCATTTTCAATGGCTTTTGTCCTTAGTGGCTTTTTTCCCCCTTACAGTACTTTTACTTTTATACTTTAAGTAGTTTTGAAACCGGTACTTTCATACTTTTACTTGAGTAAAAAACTTGAGTTGATACTTCAACTTCTACAGGAGTATTTTTAAACTCTAGTATCTATACTTCTACCTTACTTTTTGACACCTCTGTCGGACACTGATTGTGGCTCCAAGAACAACATCTCCTGCCGGGAGAGGGGGAGGCGTGTGTGGGGGGGGGGTCCGGGGGGGTAACCCGAGCCGGGTCGGGGCAGAGAGGGGAGGGAGAGTGTGGGAGACGAGGGAGGAGCAGCGTTGCCCTCGGTCAAGTGCCTTGTTATCCACAAACAGGCCGCATCCAGTTACACTTTACCTGAGAAGCCCGAGGAGAGGGATTCGGAGGAAAACAATGTGGACCCCCCCCCCCCGTTCTTTGGCTAGTGGCTAATGGCGCTCTCACTCCTGGAAAAACACCCTGATTTTGCAGAGATGAAGGTCAGATTAAGCAGCGTCCTGTTTTTAAAACACGATCACTGCCTTGACTTCTTTTGCAAACTACACTAGCTTCAACCATATCAATACAGGGAATGCGCATGACGTCACAGATGCAACTTCACAGCGGTTTCGCCCACTGAGTGTCAGAAAGACTGAGTGTCAGAAAGACTGAGTGGGCAGCGTAAACTTTCAGTTTGAGCAACTGCGAAAACATCTAAAATGGGAAATGTTGTGCGATCGACTGTACTCATAGATTTAGCAAGAAATCAGAGTTATCGTTTCACAGACTGTCGAAAAATAAGCTTAAGAGAGATAAATGGATCGCTGCAATTCACAGAAACAACTGGGATTCCAGACACCGAAAAGTGATTTGTGGTTCCCATTTTGTATCAGGTAATGTTGGATTTTTGGGGTAGCTAACGTTAAACGGTCAAATCATAAAGTTCGGTGTCCTCATCACTTTAATTTCTACAAACAAATCCTGCCTTGAAGTCGGACCAAGCGTCAAGACTTTTGTATGCCTTCAAGCTTTGCTTCGGTGTATTTCCCCGGCGTAGAAATTAAGTACATATAAATATCAGGAAACTACGGAGCCTGTGAAGGATCATGCAATATATTTTTAATGTTGACAGAATCGAGCGCGCACGTTTTATTAACTCGTTCGCGCGATTTAATAAAATGTGATCACATTTAATTAACTCGTGTGCACGTTCTATTAACTCGTGTGCACGTTTAATTAAATTGTGCGCACGAGTAAATATAACGTGCTCACGAGTTATTAAATCATGAACACGATTTAATCAATCGTACACACGAGTTAATAAAACGTGTGCCACATTTTTTTACTAAATTGTGCGCACGATTTGTGGAGGCTTCCTGGGCCTTGGAGTTGGCCAAAAATAAAATCAATGATGAGACCTAGATCATCATAATTCCGACGGCGGAGATTACTTGCTCTAAGCATTCTTTTTAAAGTGGCTAGACTGATCACTATACCATGTTGTGTGGCTAGAGTTGCCAGCATTTCTTTTTGCGCCATGCCTAACCCATGGTAAATTCTTAGGAGATCCATGTTTAAAGATCTTAATGCCCTTATGGCTGATAAGGGACGCATTACAGCACGATTGAATATAACGTGCGCACGTTTATTAAATTTTGATCAAGGGTAAGTAAATCGTACTCATGACTTTATGATATATTGTGCGCACAATTTTCCAGAATGTGCGCTTTGTTAATCGTACCCACGCTTTAATAAATTGTGCTCACGATGACACATAACGTGCTCTCGATTAACTTTAACGTGGCCACGAAGTTACTTTTTTTTTCTTCACTTGAGCTCTTACAGGCTCCGTAGGAAAAATTCAATTCGTGGCTAAATATTAATGTCCATGGACCACTGGTTCTTGGGGTAGCTGTACGGGTCACTGTCAAGTCCAACTGACGCTAATTTAAGTCAATAATCAGCTGTTATCCCGTCTTCTCCACTAGTTGCGGACATTTTTGCTGATGTTTTGCCACCTCAGTAAATGTCGTGGTCAGTGGGGAAGTGACATCAGTGCAGACCCTCTTATGAACAAAGTAATAATATAGATTTTGTAATATTTGATTTAAGTGTATGTTGAGTAATTTTTCAGTTTAATATCAGTTCGCGAGGTACTTGCTTAATATTAATAATAACTGCAGCTTTCTCATTGGTTACGTATGTATCACATGATGTACGTGTATTGTGGGAACGGAGAGAGCACGTTAGTCTTGACCGTGCTTGCGTGAGAATATTAATTGTCGTATAATCGCACAGTTTTTGTTTTTTATAATTGAAAGGAAGGTTTTTCAGTAAACTTTTGAAGAAGAAGACGGAATGTGACGTTTCATTGAAGTACGTGTCAGCTACATGCTCGGGAACTATAGCTTAGTGTGCTTTACCAGAAATTAGACGGAGCCACACTTCATATCAACACGCTTTCTCACAACCTTCACTTAAACACCAACAAATGTACCACGTATCACCTGCCCTTTTCAACATCTCCTCCCTGGATGGATCAGTACTCCAATTTGTCAATTCCTACAAAAATCTGGGTATCTGACAGTTCACTCCCTTTTGACGTCCACATTAATACACTACTTTCTAAAGTCCGATCTAGAATTGTTTTTTTGTTCTGCAATAAAGCATCTTTCACCCGCTCTGCAAAGCACGTTCTGATTAAAATGACAATATAGTATATAGGTCTGCCTCCAAAACCCTCTCAACAAACTTGTACCACAATAATAATCAGAGGTGTCAAAATTTTTCACATTCATTACTCAGGTAGAAGTATAGATACGAAGTATCAAATCAAGTTTTTTACTCAAGTAAAAGTATAAAAGTACCGGTTTCAAAACTACTTAAAGTATAAAAGTAAAAGTAATGCAAGGGGGAAAAAGCCATTAAGGACAAAAGCCATTGAAAATGAATGTATCTTAGTATAATGCAAATATATTAAAGAACCATATATGTGTACTATTGAGCATTAACATGTGTTTCAGAGAGCAGGAGATATGATGACTAGTTGTCTATAAGTATTGTAATGGTGCAAAAAGTCAAACTTCAGAGGCATGTTATCATTTATCCTAACCTTTATTGGAATGTACATCCATGTTTAGTTGCAGGAATCTGAGGGAACGGATGTAAGAACAAAACTGGACAAGAACATCTGAAACAACCACAACCAAATTCACTCTATCCGGATGGAGCAATTTAACTGGATAGTTTTTTTAAAGGCCGAAATGAAATAGAGTAACGAGGCTGTTTTAAAATGTAAGGAGAAAAAAAGTACAGATAATTGTGTGAAAATGTAAGGAGTAAAAGTAAAAAGTCGTCTGAAAAATAATTACTCCAGTGAAGTATAGATAACCAAAATTTCTACTTAAGTAAGGTAATGAAGTATTTGTACTTTGTTACTTGACACCTCTGCCTGTCAACCTGCCATCACTTCCCTCCCGTAGACTGATCCACTGGTATCGCTTCATCTAAAAAACCATCATATCCTGGCTCACTACTTAATATCAACATCAGTAATCGGAACCTACGTAACCTGGTTTTTCCCAGAATCCCGCACCTCCTTTGGCCATAATTAATTTCAGTTGCTGCTGCTAGTGGTTGGAATCATCTGCAACAAACACTTAAACTTCACACATTCATCCCATTCTCCTCCTTCAAAAATACACTCCAAACATTCATCTGTGATCACTGCACATGTTTGTAACTCTTCCGGACCAGCGCTAACACTTTTAACTTATATTTTTTGTATGTGTTGTGTGTTTTTTTTATATATATTGTGTTTAATTGTTTATTTCACTGTATTTATTTATTTATTTGACAGGGACAATGCAGTCAAACATAGATACAAGCTTGCAGCTGATGTGATGCATGTAGAGTTTATAGCTAGTGCTAATTCTCTTCCACAACATTACAGTACAATATAAAATGCATACACATCAATTAAAAAGACCATACAATTCAAATAAAACAATAATGCAATATTACATTTACATGATATAAAACCTTCCCTCACACAAATATACACACTGTGATTGTATGTGCTTGACTTTTTGCGCTGCCTCTTGCCCAGGTCGTCGTTGTAAATGAGAAACTGTTCTCAACTGACTTACCTGGTTAAATAAAGGTTAAATAAAATAAATCAAATTTAAAAAAGCACACAGTAGGGATGGGCGATATTTTACAGTTCACGATATACCGACAAAAAAATTCCCCACGGTAAGAATTTGTCATCTCGAGGTAAAAACGATAAATTCCCGTTGATGACGTTTTTGTTTAAAGCTGATTTATGGTTCTGCGTTAAATCGACGCACAACGTACGTGAAGGAAGGAAGGAAGGAAGGAAGGAAGGAAGGAAGGAAGGAAGGAAGGAAGGAAGGAAGGAAGGAAGGAAGGAAGGAAGGAAGGAAGGAAGAAAGAAAGAAAGAAAGAAAGAAAGAAAGAAAGAAAGAAAGAAAGAAAGAAAGAAAGAAAGAAAGAAAGAAAGAAAGAAAGAAAGAAAGAAAGAAAGAAAGAAAGAAAGAAAGAAAGAAAGAAAGAAAGAAAGAAAGAAAGAAAGAAAGAAAGAAAGAATAGATAAATTCCCGTTGATACGTGTTTGTGTAACAAACATGGCGGATCTGAGTCATTCCAGTTTTGCAGTACAGGTGAAACTCATTTAATTGGTTTTTATCAACTCAATTTAATTGGTGTAGTTTAGTAGTATTTAGTATCTTTTAGAACAGTGATTTGGGGGCTCCAAAGACTGAATGTGGTGATAGATTTATAGTTACAAAGGTGGAGTTAAATTGGTATTTTTTTTAACATCATTTTTATCGTTATCGGGATAAATGCCAGAAATTACCGTGATACATTTTTTTTGTCCATACCGCCCATCCCTAGCACGCAGGTGGATAATTGAGTGATAAACTCCTCCCGCTCGCCACGCCGAGGTCGGGAGGAAAGGGAGAGCGTCAGGAAGGACACGCTGGGAGACGTTCACCTGAGCCGCCGCGGCCTCCGCCGCTCCGGGCGCGACGGCGTGACCTCGACGCCGTCGCCGTTTGAAGTCGTGACAGAAAGAAGGCGAGACAAAAGCTCCTGGATCTGAAGCCGTTGCCTTCGGGGGCAATACGGAGATAAGACGAAATAGAGACGAGAGCGCGAGGAGATGAAAAACCAGAGGGGGGGGAAAAAAGAGAAGAGAGAAATTGGTATAAAAGCGTCTTCCCGACGTCTTTATGAAAGTTGAGGCCTCCTCTTTTAGGATGCTCCGCTCTGCGTCTCACTTTCTGTTACTCATCCCTCATTTGTTTCCACCTCTTTACCTCTCAAGTCATCACGTTTACACAAGCTGTTCCCGCCACGTCCCTGTTGTCTAAACCCCTCTGCTGTTTCCCCTCTTTCTTTCCCCTTCTTTCTTTGTCTTTTTTTTTTTCTCCTTCTGGTTGGAAATCTGCAAGGCTTGCTCATCGGCGCCAGCCGCTGTTAATCCCCTCCCAAAGCACCTTAGCAACGCTAGGAATTTAGAGATGCTAAAAAAAAAAAAAAAAGGGGGAAAAAACATGCACGACGACAACAACTGTTCTTAACGCTGGGATCATATTGGCAAGAGTGGCCACATCTCGAGATGTGTGTGTTTTCCATAAGTAGTTCAGAACAATCTGGAAGGGTGTGATAACCGAGGATCTGTCAGGAGTGAGCGTCTGTAAGCATGTGCGCGGGGTCGCCGTGCCTGCGCACAAAGAGCCGGGGTGGATGTTTATGTGATATAGTTTCACATACGACTCCGGCAGCCTGGTAATCGCCGCCGCGTCGTCACCTGAGATGCTCATTATCTGCTGTGTGTACATGTTTCTGTCTTTGTCTGGTCACCGAGCTCCTATACCTCGCTCTCACAGTCGCAG